>NC_083572.1:62402344-62702344 GCF_027579695.1 Neoarius graeffei
AAATTGCATGACAATATGTATAATAAAAACTACATACATTAAGAAGTTCAGTTAACTACCAATGTTGACCAAACCCAGGATGAATTTAAATTTGACATCCAGATTTGAGTCTGCATCTAGTTGAACATATAGAAGAAGCCTTTTATTTGCTACATATAGATTACAGTGGGGGCGGCACGGTGGTGTAGTGGTTAGCGCTGTCGCCTCACAGCAAGAAGGTCCGGGTTCGAGCCCCGTGGCCGACGAGGGCCTTTCTGTGCGGAGTTTGCATGTTCTCCCCATGTCCGCGTGGGTTTCCTCCGGGTGCTCCGGTTTCCCCCACAGTCCAAAGACATGCAGGTTAGGTTAACTGGTGACTCTAAATTGACCGTAGGTGTGAATGTGAGTGTGAATGGTTGTCTGTGTCTATGTGTCAGCCCTGTGATGACCTGGCGACTTGTCCAGGGTGTACCCTGCCTTTCGCCCGTAGTCAGCTGGGATAGGCTCCAGCTTGCCTGCGACCCTGTAGAACAGGATAAAGTGGCTAGAGATAATGAGATGAGATGAGATTACAGTGGAGTGAAATTCCTTTAGTGACACATCCCAGCTTGTGAGGAAGATGCGGTCAGCTGTGATACAATGCCCCTGGAGCAGATAGGGTTAAGGGCCTTGCTCTAGGGTTGAAAAGTGGCAGCTTAATGGTGATAGGGCTTGAACCCCTGACTTTTAGAGCCACCACTACCTCCATAGCATATTAGATTTTAATTATTCAGATACCAGCAAATGTATCATTTAAGAAGCTTGGGATTATAAGGCACAAGTGAAAACAAGAAAGCCATACTTGCATTCAATACCTCATGTATATACAACCAAATTGGAATCCCAACCCACTACCAGAACACTACTGATGTGCTTAATAATGTGTTATGATACAAAAATGGAGGCAGTGAGCTTGTGTGTGTGTGTGTGTGTGTGTGTGTGTGTGTGTGTGTGTGTGTGTGTGTGTGAGAAAGAGAGAGAGAGAGAGAATATGGCTAGATTTCTGCAAAATGTCTGTCGCAGCAGTCTAGGCTTTGGTTTGCGAGATTTAGTGTAGGTAGCCATTTTTAAAATTTCCCATTAGACCCTGTGCAGAGATCGATAGGCATTCTTTCCCAGGTATCTCATTAATGAGTTTTGATGAATGTGCGGTTAAGAGGGAGGGCCTTCTGGCAAGAGTTGTTTTGGGCTTAAAAAACATTTCCAGAAAAGCAGGTGGTTGCCTTTGGTGAATGATAATATTGAGAATATCTATGGGAATGTGCTGTGCATGTATATATGTGGGTGAGTGGAAGAGAGAGAGAGAGTGTGTGTGTGTGTGTGTGTGTGTGTGTGTGTGTGTGTGAGACTCTGGATGTAATGCAAGGTCTGAGTGGTTGACAGGCAATGCCAACTAAAGTGGAAATTCATCATTACCACATGTAGTGTTTAAGCCTTAAGTTTAAAAATAACTTACAGTTTACAAAAATGTATACAGCCAGTCAGAGGATGACACAAAGCACCCTACAAAGACATGATAGAAGGTGCAGTAGCTCTTTATCTGGGAGCTTCTTTACAAAAGGTAATTTTATACATAAAATGCAAAAAGATAAGCTGAACACCTTACAAACGGAGCACAGAGAACGGGAGGCTTGAGACCACTAACAATTATGTAGACTATTGACTTTTCTCTCCAAAGGTGTGATCAATTGCCGTGAAAATAATGACATCGCTTGTTGTTGTGACCTGTTCAGCAGGAAGGCAATTTATTTCTGGTGACAGAGGACTCATGAGAGACAGCAGGCCGTCAGAGGCTGGTGGCAATGGGAGGAGAAAAAAAAATCTCGCAGGCCAAGTGAAGAGAGACAGCTATTAGTGGTAATTACTTCTTCTGATTGACTTACTAAAGTATGTGCTCAGTGGCTGGGCATAAACCATGCTCTTTCAATCTTTTTTAATTAGAGCAAAACAACAACAACATTATTCTACAAGAATAGTTTGAAAAACATACTTCTGGCACTTGCGATGAGTAACTTACCATTAAAAAAAAAAAAACTGATACAATGACACTTTCAATATTATTACATGTATTTTTTCCCACAGACAGATTCTGATAAATGTTTCAGATAAGTAACAACAATTACATAAACAAAATAATTACTGTTTCCAATATAAAAATATAATTGCTGAGTTGGTGTGGAATTCCTTGTCTTATGCCTTCATACTGTACCACCCAAACACAAATCATGGCAGGTTGTGTAAAGGCTCTAATAAACCACTTGATGTGTGTGTATGTATGTATGTATGTATGTATGTATGTATGTATGTATGTATGTATGTATACGACTAGGCTTTTTAATCAAGCCTTTTGTTAATAGACTTTTATTAGGCAAGGAGCAGATTAGGAGGGTTCTCAGGCATAGAGTGTTTTGGTGAACTGGGATGTCTCCCCCCCACCCACACACCCACACACACACACACAAACTCAGGTTGGCTGACAGAGTGGCTGGCCGCTTTATGTCCCAGGGCTCCTTCATGTCTGTGTCACCTTCTGTCTGTCCCATGTAGTTATGCTGTTATAGTTAGTCCCTGTTTGCACTCAGTACACAATGTGCACTGTTTTTAACCATTACATGACAATGGGCATACCTCTCTCTCTCTCTCTCTCTCTCTCTCTCTCTTATGCTCTGACAAGCTACACATGCCACTCCTGAGATACCAGTGGAGCTGCTCTCGGGACCTGCCTGATCCATCCTGATGTTCCCATCACTTTGCTCCTGTGAATGATGGCCTCATATGGACAGCAAGATCCACCTTGCTGATGGCTTTGGACAATTAACATAAACAGCTTTGCTACAATGGCTGAGGACAACAATTGCCACGATAGCTTTTGGACTGCAATTATGTTTTGCACTCAAGTCTTCATCAATGAACAGTTGATAACTTCAAAAAATAGACTCCATGTTAAAACTATAATGAGTTTCCTGGTTACACAGTTATACTTATGACTCTTGGACACAATTATAGAAGCAAGTAATTTTTAAATCACCCTATCTGTTATCACCCAGATGAGGGGGGTTCCCTTTTGAGTCTGGTTCCTCTCAAAGTTTCTTCCTCATGTTATCTCAGGGAGTTGTTCCTCACCACCATCGCCTCAGGCTTAATCATTAGTGATAAATGTATAAAGTCAGAGGTTTAAAATTTATATCTGGAATTGATATATTTCTGCTTTGTGATAATGTCTGTTGTTAAAAGCGCTATGCAAATAAAGTTGAATTGAACTGAATTGAATTATGAGTTCAGCTAATATACACTATATGGCCAAAAGTTTGTGGACGCCTGACCATAGCACGCATATGTGATTTTGAACATCACATTAGGGATTTAGTCATGCCTTTGCTGTTGTAATAACCTCCACTCTTCTGTGAAGGCTTTCTGTGGGAACAGATTGGGGAATGTTATGGGTGTGATAGTCAGGTGTCCACAAACTTTTGGCCATGTAGTGTATATTTCTACAACACTACTTATGATTTAACATAAAAGATGAATATGTAAGAAAAATTAGATCTCATCTCGTTATCTCTAGCCACTTTATCCTGCTCTACAGGGTCACAGGCAAGCTGGAGCCTATCCCAGGTGACTATGGGCGAGAGGCAGGGTACACCCTGGACAAGTACAATGAGACAAACCATTCACATTTACACCTACAGTCAATTTAGAGCCACCAATTAGCCTAACCTGCATGTCAGTGGCGGCTGGTAGTCATTCAAACAGGGGAGGCTGGTCGGTTACGATATTTCCAGATTTTAAAAGAAAAAACATCAATTTTGCCCATACTCTTGCCTCTGATCTGGCTGATTGTTGGCAGCGTCACAAACTGTGAAATAACAGGTTCTTTTGGCCCATTAGCCTACTGTCCAATATACATGATGGTGGTGTTGGGGGGGGGGTATATTTTAACATTTTATATTTTAAAATTGTGGCATGTTGTTTAAAAATTGACTTCGGCTGTGTTTTTGTTTAAAAATGTTTTCCAAATTTTAGCGGTGTTTAATTCATATCGAGAAAAACATATATTCCAATATAATATACTCAGCATAAACATTTTAAATAGATTCTATATTTTTGGTCCATCCATGACATATTACTAAAGTAGCCTATTTACTGTTGTTGATGTGGGTCACTTGCTGTTAGCCAATTCACTTTCTTGTACCAGGAGAGCTGAAAGGAATGAGTATTATTCCCTACCTTTTTCACCAAGTCAATTTGAGGCGTTGGTCTACCCTGCTCTTTAATTTTAATTTTTTCCTTGAAAGGAAGACTGGCAAATGGCTTCGCCAAAATTAAATCAGCAATGCTTGGCATCCGTGCGCAGCTTTCTTGCTAGCCGACTAGCCCCCTCAAGTTCAAGTTCAGTCACTCAAATAAACAAAATTTCTGGAACTAAGATAGCAAACTTGACAACACTATATTTACACTTTATTTACAATGAAAATATATACAAACTAAAAAAGCTGGTAGAAACCGTATGTAATGAATGAAATCGAAATGTAAGCCGATCTCTTACAATACACCACAGCACTTGCGAATCCGCATGGGACTGAACTGATGTTGCCAGATACTGCTGACGTTATCCAGCCCAAAATATGTTCAAAACCCGCCAAAATGCACTTAAAACCGCCCAATTGGGCGGGAAATCGCCCAATCTGGCAACACTGTCCGCTGCCTGTCTATAGTTGAAACGAGCTGTCAAACAAAGAAAATATCCGGCCGCTTTCACCAATCACCAGTCTCCTCGCGGAAACTGCCATGTCCCTCCCATGTGAGGCTCGGAGTCCGTGGGCGGGCATTTTCGCAGTATTTGTCCAATAACCATCTTGCATTTTGAGATTGAAAAGCGCATAGCTCCCAAATGCCGTTGAAGTCCATTGAGGCTGGGAGTCCGTGAGACTCCGTGGGTGGGCATTTTCGCAGTATTTGTCCAATAATCGTCTTGCATTTTGAGATTGACAAGCACATAGCTCCCAATCCACTGAGGCTGGGCTGCATCGCGCTGTCACGAGGGGGAAAAACTCACGCACACATTAGGCGAACTGGGGAAAGTTATAAGGGAATGATTTCGCACTGTAGTTGGGTTGAGCACATATATTTCTATGATTCTGGATCTGAAATAGCAATGTTATAAGGTCGGCTATAACATAAGCCTAGCGCAATTCATCCTACACGATGTTCGTCATTTTTAGAGGAGGCTGAGCCTCCCTCGTTGTCTTAGAGCAATCGCCCATGCTGCATGTCTTTGGACTGTGGAGGAAACCGGAGCACCCGGAGGAAACCCACACAGAAAACATGCAAACTCCACACAGAAAGGCCCCCATTGGCCCCTGGGCTTGAACCCAGAACCTTCTTGCTGTGAGGCGACTGTGCTAACCACTACACCACCGTGCTGCCCCGTACTCTATTGTAATACTGACTATTTACTCCTTGAATCCTTAGACTTAGGCACAGATAAGGATGAATAACCACAGTTCTATCAGCAGTTCCTGATGAAAGTTGTAAGTAAATTTGGCAAATATAAGTCTGGAGATTGGACTGGATTCTTCAGACCTTTATTTATTCGTTGTGTGGAGAAGATCAATACAGTATCGCTCATAGTCATCAGTCAGTCTGCATATGGACACTGGAGCAGAATTTTTAAACTGTAATAGAGAGAGCGAGGAGTGGTGATAAGGGATACAATGTCTTGCTGAATGCGAATGTCCTTGGGATTATCTTTGGAGCAAGCACACATTTCATCCTTAACAGGCAGAACATATCATTGCAGGAAGCCTGACTATTATTTTACAAGGCCACTTGTGAAGTAATAATAGTAAGGAAAACCTCCCACCCATTTTTGGTGAGGTCAAATATGCTTGAAGCATATTAAATAAGATTATAGTCTGTATATTCACTGCTGAATGTCACCCTGCTCACAAATTACTTCAAGTAGCAGCCATGCTAATTTGAGAAGGCAATAACAAAAGGTATAAATACAACTACATGAAACAGAAGATAAAGGCCATGTGCTTGACAAGAAAAATAAATTGTGGGTAAAAAAGTGAAAGGTCTTTTTTTTTTTGGTCACTGCTTCTCAGATAGCCCTCTCAGGGTGAACTGGATAATGGATGAGATTGATGAGTGCTGAGATATGGAGTTTCCTCATTGAGGACTACTTCAGAATGAACCCTTCTCTCTCTGTGCACACCTTTCGTACATCTGGCCTGGACTCTGACACAGATTAATGGGCTGATCCAGGACAGGAGAAAAAAGTTCCCTCAGCCTCTGGGCTTCGACCCAAAACATGAAACAATCTGTCTCATTTCCTGCTCTCTCTGTCCCAGCCTGTGCACCACTTTGAGATTCCTTCATTTTCCATCGCTCTCATCTTTGTCTTATCTATGGCCTACTTCATGCCTTTTATAAGTCACTTTCCTGCTGTAACTTCACAATATCCTTGTTGTACAAGGCCAGGTTTGTCTTAAGAAGAACCTTCAGTGTCCTTATATCATGCAAGTAAGTTAGTATGCCGTGAAAATGGCTCGACTGGGTTTCACCTGGTTTTCAAGCCAATCACAAAGTCAAGAGGTTGATTAACCAGTGCTATATGCTTACTTCTTATCTTTTCTTGAGTGCTCTGTGGCATGCCACCAGCAGCACGATATCTGGTGGAATGAAAATGATAAGGCAGCCAAGTATGTTACTGTCATCGCCAGATAAGTGAAGGAGCAGATGTGTGGTGTTCTTATTTTAATTAGATATCAGCAACATAGAATTCGTGCAAGTGAAGAAAAGGGGAAGAGAAGATGAAATGTTGAGAGAAGCAAGTCGAGAGAGTAAGAGGCTCTTGTTAATTCCGTTGCTGTCTGCTCACATTTTTGTCCTCATTACTCTGTGAGGGAGTGCACACACCCTATTGTCTTCAGGAGCTGATGGGGAATATTTTGGGCAAAAACGTGATGGTTAGTGTGGCACTGCAGAAATTTCTGAAGCTTAGGAGAGAGAGAGAGCGAGATTTCAAGAATGCTAACCACACTGTGCCTCTCCAAGACAAAAAAAAAAAGTTGTCTGTATCACGTTGGAACTCAGGCAAAGGAATTGGAATGAATGGTTTGCCCCACAGCTCTTACGCTTGTGACCTTCACAGCTCTTTTATGTTCTTTTTACAGGAGGTGGGTCTTTGAATTCAAAAATATGAGAAAAAAGTGTCACTACCTCTGAATGGAAATTAGAAAAAGAACAAGGTAATGCCTCTGACCTTGTTGCATAGCGCTCACAACTATACTTTGCTCATTGATGGCTAAGTCAACTTTAAAGCATGACCCTCTTAAATGTACTGTACATATAGGATTCATTTTGAAATAAAACTTAAACTGTAATTATCACATTTCTCCAAATGCACAGTAAACTTATCAGGATCCAGCTAGATAAAATCAGCATCACTCACTTTTAACTGTCTTTTCCAAACAAACACCTGTACAGAGGTTGGTGGGGTTGATGATAAAGCAGTAGAAGACTATAGCTTCCTTAAGTATTGTCAATACCCCTCCAACACACACACACACACACACACACACACACACACACACACACACACACACACACACACACACACACAGCCCAAGGGGCTGGACACAGTGCTGGGCCCAGCTGTCACTTCTGCGCCATTAATCCAGTACTTCAGACGACAGAATCCATCTCCCTCTAGCAAAGCTTTGACAGAGGCTAAAAGCGCCGGTGAGACAGTGGGACGCGGATCAATCGCTTCGATCCTACCTCTCATGCCTAGACCCATTCATCAGCCTCTGGTTGTTTGTTTGTTTGTTTGTTTGTTTGTTGCTGCCTTTGCCAGGGCATCTCTGGAGTGCAAGGTGCTGCAGGTGCAGGTGTGGGCCAGAGAGGAGAGAGAAAATAGCAAAGTGATGCATCAAATACCCTCTTCTATCAGTATCATCATAACGTTTAGTCTCCATGAGGGCATCATCCTATGTGGAAGGTTTTTTCTTATAAGTTTCAAGGCATTCATTCCTGAATCTAAATTTAGAGGTGAACCTTTGGTAAATACTACACAAAAGCACATATCTGCCATCATGCATCGCCATTAATATTTTTTCTTCTACATCTTCCAAAATCTATATTGTTTCCAATATACTGCTCTTTAGAATGTCAAACATTTCACGTGGTTGGTCTTGGTTATTTCAACTTGAATTGCCTGTCAGCTATGTGCTGCTGATCCAGATATTTTCTAGATATTTTCTCCATATGCTTCACCTGGTTCTGAATTCTCTTCATGTCAGCTGATGCAAGTAGATGGCTTGACACATGATGGGTTGACAGCCTATTTCTTATGTCTCCACAGAGAATTGGTTAGTAAAGTAATGGATAGCCTATTAGTTTTTCTCTAAGGCTTTAGACATGATCTGATGTGTTTCAGAGGCAGTATCTCAGCACAAGCCAAAGTGTGGCAGTATGGCATCATAACACAGCCTGAAAACAAGGGCTAACAGTAACAAATAGAATTCATTAAAAAATTCAGCTGTGACATGCCATCATTCAGGCTGTCAGTCTCTCTCTCTCTCTCTCTCTCTCCAGCATGTAATGAACTGTAAACCTTGAGCTGAATGACACTAGATCAATTGCAAAATCAATGCAACACATTTTACCATAATCTATCATGTATCTTGTGGTTTTAAAGCAGTCAAATATAAACTAAAGAAATCTAACAAATTCCATGGTCATGTTTCCAATTCACCTGCAATTCAATACATCGGTTGGCAGTCCACGGTCCAAATGCATGACCCACCAAATTATTTCAGCAGACCAAACCAAGTACTTGAACTGTAGGTTCATCATGCTATTTAACTGAAATAACTAGCAAAATATTTTATTTATATGACTGGCCTGTTTAAGTAATTACAGTCTTCTCCACCCTCAGGCATGCTTTAAATGGGTGCATGTGTGAGAGAGTGTATATGGGTCTGTCTCAGAAACTGGGTACTGTGGGGGTACCCCACTAATGCCGCTTTTCCACTACCAACGTGGCTGAGTTGGGCTGAGCCGTGCCGTGCTGAGTTGGGCTGAGTCGAGCTGAGTGGGGCTGTTGGAGTTGCATTTCGACTACAACCACGCTGAACCATGCTGGCTGGAAGTGGGTGGACACATTGGGTGGAGTTAGCGAAAGTGGGTGGACGTCACGTGATGTCGTTAGGCGGCGCAAACAGTGACATCAGTGAGCTTTTAAGCGGTAGTCTCACGACCCGGATAGTAAACAATAAACATGGAGGACATGGTGTCGTTAGTGTTGCTGGCCTTGGTGCTGTGGCTTGTTGTCACCGATAATGCCAACAAATACTGGCAAGAGCGTATAGATGAGGCGAGGCGCATAAGGCTTCAGAAATTCTCGTAATTCGTAATTCTTCTTCTTCCGGGTTTATGGTGTTTACAGATCCCAGCGTGCTTGCGGGGCGTGTGTGGGCATGTGAGGACACTCCTCCTCACCAATCAGTGCACAGGGGAGTGTCTCCTCACGCCCCCAGCCCCACTCGGCTCGGTTTGGCTCGCTTCAGCCCCACTCCAAAACCGTGCGAGTTTTGGGTGCTGAGTAGGGCTGAAGCGAGCTGAGTCGTGGTGCTCTGGGGTAGTCGAAACGCGAGCCGTGTCGGGCTGAAGTGAGCTGAAAAAGGGTAGTGGAAAAGGGCCATAAATATACTCACAGTCAATAAACTTTACGGTTTTGAATGGTGATGTTGGTTTTAATTTGAAATAAAATGATGAAAGAAATAATGCAGATAAAACTAAATCTTTGATGTGAATATTCAGAATTTGGCAAAAATTCTGCAAATTTGTGGAAAAATGGTGGCTTGATCTGGGACATGACAAATGGTTGACTACATCACATTCCCTTAAAAAGGTTGTAGTCCACTGAAAAGTCTACAGTTATCACTAATTGTATTTTAAGTTGTAACTTTATACACCTAAGGATTGGTACGCTCACAGAATAATCATAACCATAATAAAACATCATGCAAAATATTTGATCACTGTTGTAACTCCATTTTCCGCATACCCAAAACCAGTACGATCATGTGTTTTGATCTAAATGGAAAGCCTCAGGGTCAAGGTCACGACCTCACCAAAAGTAGTAACTTAAAATCACTACGCCATATAAAAATTTAGTTATAAATCTGCGATTTTGTTTTTTTAAATGAAAGCTGAAAGTTAGGTATAGAATATGTTTCTTACAGAATATGTTACGATGGTAGCTGGTCTTGTATGAATTTCTGAGCTATAAAATGAGTTCTGGTCTATTTTTTACCGTAGCATGTTATTTGTGTGCAGGGAAGGACACACATTAACAATTTGGATGTGTAGAATGGAATTTTCCACTCCAACAGTTAGAAGTTGATCGTGCTTCCATTTGCGGTCTTTCTGTTACGTGGGTGATCTGTTCGGATGTTATCACTGAAAAGGTGAGTTTTGACAGTTTTATTTTGTTTTAGTCTTGCAGTATAAGGCAATAGAGTGTTTCTTTTTCATCTTACTTTCATATTTCGTAGTGTTTGTGTATTTTTGGCCAATATTTTGCAACCATGGTCAATTTAGATCGAACTTTTGATAGAATCTACGACCATTCATTTTGCCCCGCCCCTCGTGCTCCATCCGGTGTGGTAGTGATGTTCCGTTGTTCGCGTGCCACAGCAGAGACCCGCGTGACCTTCAGACGGTACAGTCGCTGTTCTTTTACCACCGCCGTTATTCTCATATTTCCGGTGTGTTCTTGATTTTTCCATTGTGTCCTATTGTCCTATTTCGCCATATCAAATACCCAAAATGTATTATATTATTCATATTTAAGTAAATAATCAATTCAGTCATCATAACTTGGCATTTTTAACCCAAGCAATCAAAAAGAGGAAATTTATTCAATATTTTCACTCATGGGCGGCACGGTGGTGTAGTGGTTAGCGCTGTCGCCTCACAGCAAGAAGGTCCTGGGTTCGAGCACCGGGGCCGGCGAGGGCCTTTCTGTGTGGAGTTTGCATGTTCTCCCCATGTCCGTGTGGGTTTCCTCCGGGTGCTCCGGTTTCCCCCACAGTCCAAAGACATGCAGGTTAGGTTGACTGGTGACTCTAAATTGACCGTAGGTGTGAATGGTTGTCTGCGTCTATGTGTCAGCCCTGTGATGACCTGGTGACTTGTCCAGGGTGTACCCCGCCTTTCGCCCGTAGTCAGCTGGGATAGGCTCCAGCTTGCCTGCGACCCTGTAGAAAGATAAAGCGGCTAGAGATAATGAGATGAGATGAGATTTTCACTCATCTGTGAAGGAGGGGCTTTAATTCTTCATGTAGTTATTTTATATGTAAATCAATTTTACAAAAGCATTTGAACTGTAATAAAAAAAAAAAATTCCACAGTGGAGGCCAGATAAAGCAAGATACTATCTTTATTCTTATTAAACATGACAAAAGAAACATTGAGTGTTAGGTAAATGCAAAAAAAAGGTAAAATTAGAAAATTTATGTTTTGACCATAATGTCCCAAATGAGAGACCAGTTTCTGAGACGGACCCATATATGTAAATCCCCCCCAGAGAATTTTCAAGTGACCATGGCTACAGGATGCTATATTTCACACATTTCTCTCAAACCTATCCCACAGGCCAAATAAGTCACTACTACCATATGTTACACAGTCAGGTCCAGACAATCTGCTCATGAATCATTTAGTTAATTTCAGGATTGTCCCAGCCAAACAAACACGGCATTATCCAGCTTACAAGCAATGCATATTTGTAGACTCACCATTCACAGAAAAAACATAACACCTGTTATTCTGTTTCAGGGGCAAAGGCTAACAATGACTCAATTCTGTGCTATATATAGCACAGTGAAATGCTACATCTCCAATCAAACTACAGGGCTGTGCCCATAAATCATATTAATGCTATTAAACATACTGTGATTCTGGAAAAGGATTTACTCAGGCAATGTTGTTACTGTTTCATAAGGAATGACTATGTAATGAAGATCAACAGCAAAAAATACAGTTCAAGAGTTCCCAGTTTGGTCTTAAAATTAAAATGTGCAGATGCCCAGCTTGATGCAATGTAGAAATGTAGCTGTAATACATTTTTGAAAGTCTTAGAAGGGAGGTCATTTAAATTGTACAGGGTCATTTTAATTCCACTATTCAAACATTTTAAATTGGTATTATATTCAGTGGTTTAATATTGTTCCAGGAATTGTGTCGCCAAAATATCTTATAATGTCAGTGTGCTCACTCCTGGTCAGACATCCCTCTAACTCATTTTCTGAGCCACAAATCACAAATTTTATTTCATACAAATTAATGTTATATTTCGCAAAACCATAATGTAGATAAAATGTGCAGTTCATAGCACTGAATGATTACAGAGTGTTATATTATGAAATTGGTGTCACAGATATGATATTCATAAGCCGATGGATAGACCCAGGTTGGGCACGAAATAAGTTCTTTAATCTAGAAAATGGGCTTTGTATTTAGGTATTGTTGTCAAATAAGTGCAAGAAATTAGTTACTGTTGATCCCCACAGTGTTCAAGACTGCTCGAAATCCCCCTCGCCAATATACTGGTGTAAAAATACAGTGGTGCTTGAAAGTTTGTGAACCCTTTAGAATTTTCTATATTTCTGCATAAATACAACCCCGATTCCAAAAAAGTTGTGACAAAGTACAAATTGTAAATAAAAATGGAATGCAATGATATGGAAGTTTCAAAATTCCATATTTTATTCAGAATAGAACATAGATGAAATATCAAATGTTTAAACTGAGAAAATGTATCATTTAAAGAGAAAAATTAGGTGATTTTAAATTTCATGACAACAACACATCTCAAAAAAGTTGGGACAAGGCCATGTTTACCACTGTGAGACATCCCCTTTTCTCTTTACAACAGTCTGTAAACGTCTGGGGACTGAGGAGACAAGTTGCTCAAGTTTAGGGATAGGAATGTTAACCCATTCTTGTCTAATATAGGATTCTAGTTGCTCAACTGTCTTAGGTCTTTTTTGTTGTATCTTCCGTTTTATGATGTGCCAAATGTTTTCTATGGGTGAAAGATCTGGACTGCAGGCTGGCCAGTTCAGTACCCGGACCCTTCTTCTACGCAGCCATGATGCTGTAATTGATGCAGTATGTGGTTTGGCATTGTCATGTTGGAAAACGCAAGGTCTTCCCTGAAAGAGTCGTCGTCTGGATGGGAGCATATGTTGCTCTAGAACCTGGATATACCTTTCAGCATTGATGGTGTCTTTCCAGATGTGTAAGCTGCCCATGCCACACACACTAATGCAACCCCATGCCATCAGAGATGCAGGCTTCTGAACTGAGCGCTGATAACAACTTGGGTCGTCCTTCTCCTTTTTAGTCCGAATGACACGGCGTCCCTGATTTCCATAAAGAACTTCAAATTTTGATTCGTCTGACCACAGAACAGTTTTCCACTTTGCCACAGTCCATTTTAAATGAGCCTTGGCCCAGAGAAGATGTCTGCGCTTCTGGATCATGTTTAGATACGGCTTCTTCTTTGAACTATAGAGTTTTAGCTGGCAACGGCGGATGGCACGGTGAATTGTGTTCACAGATAATGTTCTCTGGAAATATTCCTGAGCCCATTTTGTGATTTCCAATACAGAAGCATGCTTGTATGTGATGCAGTGCCGTCTAAGGGCCCGAAGATCACGGGCACCCAGTATGGTTTTCCGGCCTTGACCCTTACGCACAGAGATTCTTCCAGATTCTCTGAATCTTTTGATGATATTATGCACTGTAGATGATGATATGTTCAAACTCTTTGCAATTTTACACTGTCGAACTCCTTTCTGATATTGCTCCACTATTTGTCGGTGCAGAATTAGGGGGATTGGTGATCCTCTTCCCATCTTTACTTCTGAGAGCTGTTGCCACTCCAAGATGCTCTTTTTATACCCAGTCATGTTAATGACCTATTGCCAATTGACCTAACAAGTTGCAATTTGGTCCTCCAGCTGTTCCTTTTTTTGTACCTTTAACTTTTCCAGCCTCTTATTGCCCCTGTCCCAACTTTTTTGAGATGTGTTGCTGTCATGAAATTTCAAATGAGCCAATATTTGGCATGAAATTTCAAAATGTCTCACTTTCGACATTTGATATGTTGTCTATGTTCTATTGTGAATACAATATCAGTTTTTGAGATTTGTAAATTATTGCATTCCGTTTTTATTTACAATTTGTACTTTGTCCCAACCTGGGTTCGAGCCCCGGGGCCAGCGAGGGCCTTTCTGTGTGGAGTTTGCATGTTCTCCCCGTGTCCACGTGGGTTTCCTCCAGGTGCTCCGGTTTCCCCCACAGTCCAAAGACATGCAGGTTAGGTTAACTGGTGACTCTAAATTGACCGTAGGTGTGAATGTGAGTGTGAATGGTTGTCTGTGTCTATGTGTCAGCCCTGTGATGACCTGGCGACTTGTCCAGGGTGTACCCCGCCTTTTGCCCGTAGTCAGCTGGGATAGGCTCCAGCTTGCCTGCAACCCTGTAGAAGGATAAAGCGGCTAGAGATAATGAGATGAGACTTTGTGCCAACTTTTTTGGAATCGGGGTTGTATGACCTAAAACATCATCAGATTTTCATACAAGTCCTAAAAGTAGATAAAGAGAACCCAGTTAAACAAATGAGACAAAAATATCATACTTGGTCATTTATTTATTGAGGAAAATGATCCAATATTACATATCTGTAAGTGGCAAAAGTATGTGAACCTCTAGGACAGGGGTGTCCAAACTGATCCATAAAGGGCCGTGTGGCTGCAGGTTTTCATTCCAGCCATGCAGCAGCACACCTGACTTGGCTCATTCAATCAACTGAACTGTCTTCACACAGTAAAATACTTGCAGCCACACTCACCCTTGATTAAAGGGTGGGTGTGTCAGTTGATTGAATAAGCCAAATTCGGTGTGCTGCTGCATGGCTGGAATGAAAACCTGCAGCCACACGGCCCTTTATGGATCAGTTTGGACACCCCTGCTCTAGGATTAGCAGTTAATTTGAAGGTTAAATTAGAGTCAGGTGCTTTCAATCAATGGGATGACAATCAGGTGTGAGTGGGCACCCTGTTTTATTTAAAGAACAGGGATCTATCAAAGTCTGATCTTCACAACACATGTTCGTGGAAGTGTATCATGGCACGAACAAAGGAGATTTCTGAGGACCTCAGAAAAAGCATTGTTGATGCTCATCAGGCTGGAAAAGGTTACAGAACTATCTCTAAAGAGTTTGGACTCCACCAATCCACAGTCAGACAGACTGTATACAAATGGAGGAAATTCAAGACCATTGTTACCCTCCCCAGGAGTGGTCGGCCAACAAAGATCACTCCAAGAGCAAGGTGTGTAATAGTTGGCGAGGTCACAAAGGACCCCAGGGTAACTTCTAAGCAACTGAAGGCCTCTCTCACATTGGCTAATGTTAATGTTCATGAGTCCACCATCAGGAGAACACTGAACAACAGTGGTGTGTATGGCAAGGTTGCAAGGAGAAAGCCACTGCTCTCCAAAAAGAACATTGCTGCTTGTCTGCAGTTTGCTGAAGATCACTTGGACAAGCCAGAAGGCTATTGGAAAAATGTTTTGTGGACGGATGAGACCAAAATAGAACTTTTTGGTTTGAATAAAAAGCATTATGTTTGGAGAAAGGAAAACAGTGCATTCCAGCATAAGAACCTTATCCCATCTGTGAAACATGGTGGTGGTAGTATCATGGTTTGGGACTGTTTTGCTGCATCTGGGCCAGGATGGCTTGCCATCATTGATGGAACAATGAATTCTGAATTATACCAGCAAATTCTAAAGGAAAATGTCAGGACATCTGTCCATGAACTGAATCTCAAGAGGAGGTCGGTCATGCAGCAAGACAACGACCCTAAGCACACAAGTTGTTCTACCAAAGAATGGTTAAAGAAGAATAAAGTTAATGTTTTGGAATGGCCAAGTCAAAGTCCTGACCTTAATCCAATCAAAATGTTGTGGAAGGACCTGAAGTGAGCAGTTCATGTGAGGAAGCCCACCAACATCCTAGAGTTGAAGCTGTTCTGTACAGAGGAATGGGCTAAAATTCCTCCAAGCCAGTGTGCAGGACTGATCAATAGTTACCAGAAATGTTTAGTTGCAGTTATTGCTGCACAAGGGGGTCACACCAGACACTGAAAGCAAAGGTTCACATACTTTTTCCACTCACAGATATGTAATATTGGATCATTTTCCTCAATAAATAAATGACCAAGTATAATATTTTTTGTCTCATTTGTTTAACTGGAGGTGGCATGGTGGTGTAGTGGTTAGCGTTGTTGCCTCACAGTAAGAAGGTCCTGGGTTTGAGTCCAGCGGCCAACGAGGGCCTTTTTATGTGGAGTTTGCATGTTCTCCCCGTGTGTGCCTGGGTTTCCTCCAGGTGCTCCAGTTTCCCCCAAAAACATGCAGGTTAAGCTAATTGGTGGCTCCATATTGACCATAGGTGTGAGTATGAATGGGTGTTTGTCTCTGTGTGTCAGCCCTGCGATGACCTGGCGACTTGTCCAGGGTGTACCCTGCCTCTCACCCATAGTCAGCTGGGATAGGCTCCAGCTTGCCTGCGACCCTGTACATGACAAGTGGCTACAGATAATGGATGGCTGGATGGATGTTTAACTGGGTTCTCTTTATCTACTTTTAGGACTTGTGTGAAAATCTGATGATGTTTTAGGTCATATTTATGCAGAAATATAGAAAATTCTAAAGGGTTCACAAACTTTCAAGCACCACTGTATAGTCCATTCATCCATTATCTGTACCACTTCCCAGCTTGCAATCAATAAAGTCAATCACTCAATCTCTATCTATCTATCTATCTATCTATCTATCTATCTATCTATCTATCTATCTATCTATCTATCTATCTGATTGGGTCTTGAGGGAAGCTGGAGCCAATTCCAGTTAATTTCACATGAGAGGTGGAGTACACCCTGGACAGGCTGCCAATAAAAATAAATAAATAAATAAATAAATTGCTCTGTTATAACTGACAACCACATACTACTGTGTTAAATAATCATTAGCAAATGTAATCATAATCATAATTAAACTTAACAAATTATCTTTATTATTACTGTCAGTTCGAGGATTATAAGGTACTGCAGTTATGTGTATGGTTTGTTTAAGTGGTATTGCCGTACCCCAGCAGATGCTGTTGCTGGATTGCTGTGGGGAGGTACGATCAGTGTCAAACACTGTACTGTCTATTTCATTACTTTCTAATGTATTAACAAATGGAAAACTAGAATGCAATATGAGTGTTACTGTGGCAGTGGGGGCGTGGTCAAGCGTTGGTCTGTGACCGGAGGGCGGAGTCAGGGAAGGTAAGTGGCAGAATCACAGCACCTGATGTCTGTTAATCTGTGTTTGTGTGTCTTCCCCAGTGACCGCACCCTATATAAGGAGAGAGAGAGTAGAGGAAGGGGGCTCTCTCCCCAACCAGGTGACTTGTGTGTGTGCGCGCTTGGGAGAATAAGTTTACACTGAAAAGTGGAAAATAAAGAGTTTTTGGAACTCAGTTCTGGCCTGCCGCACTTCTGTGCTCCACCCACCTGCTCTCATACTACAGTTACGTAGGAGTGTATTCCACTTGCTAGCTTTATATATCTTTAGGATCCATTGTTCCTATCAGTTGTTGATGAAACACTTATTATTTTAATATTGTACCAATAATAACACTTTATTTCAGCCATCAATATGCACTTGAACTGTAATTGTAGGTGTGGCAGCGTGGACATGGTTGAATGTCAGCTGTAAACAGCAAGGAGTCAGGTGAACTGGTAAATAACATGTGATGAGTGATACTTGTGATTTGATTACTAACTGCCTATTAATGTGTGTCTTGTGTGCCTTTCAGTGGCCAGTAACCAGAGAGAGGGCATTGAGTTACCAAGCACGGTGTTTGGGTCTGTGTGTGAGTGCAGCAAAGATCACTGAAAAGTGAAAGCAAATGCAGTAAATAATAATAATAATTAAAACCGCAAGCGGCCTCGACGGGCCCTCGCGCCAGCGGCCAAGGGGGGCGGGGGCATGCGTCCCCGCGAAATACCTTCCACAGCTTCTTCGGCAAGAGACATCACTCCCACAATGGCGACAAAGCACAGAATTGGACACAGAGTACACGGTGCGCTGAGATGTTGTCATGGACAGAACATTTTATGCCATGGCTTCCCAACCAAATTAATGTATTTACCTCATCAGTCACCAAGCTATAGCTACATAGGATTGTCTTCTGTTAGACATCTATTAGTCTGTATGTAACGCTACAACACTTGCTCCCGACTGCCTACCCATTCCCCACAAGTCATGTGTGTTTAAGGCAACCAAAACAACATACTCCTGGTGCCTCATGATTGTAAACACCTCTCCTGCAACTGCTACAGTGCAATGAGCGCCCCCAGTGGTGAAAGTTCACCAAATTTGGTATACATGTCAAGGGACCTATGAAGAGTTGTTGTGTCAAGTTTGATCAAGTTTGACCAATCAGAAGCCGAGATATAAATTGTTGCCTGAAATCAGCGCCCCCAGTGGCAAAAGTTCACAAAATTTGGCAAATATGTCAGGTGACCTGTTAAGAGTCTGCGGATCAAGTTTGATCAAGATTGAGTAAATAGAAGATGAGATATTGATTTTTGAAAAATAAATGTTTTGGTTTTTCCCATATCAGTAGGTGGCGCTATGCTGTACATGAGCGATTATGAGTTGGAAAAATAAGTGTCTACAACAGCAACGCACTATCACAAGGTAATGGTGTGATGGAAAAGCATTATGGAATTATTTACCAAAAACCCGTTTTGGAGCAAGTGCGTCGGCCAAAAACAGCGCCCCCCATGGACGAAAATTCCCAAAATGTGGTATACATGACATGGGAGGTAGTAAGAGGGTGGCCGTGAAGTTTGACCAAATTTGAGGAAAGATTGGATTTTTTGCCCAAAAATAGCGCCCCCAGTGGCGAAATATCACAGAAATTGGGTAACATGTCAGAAGCCCAATGAGTGATTTGCGTGTGAAGTATGAGCAGTTTTGAGCAAGTAGAAGATTTGTTATGAATTTTTAAGCATGTAAAATTTTGCATTTTAAAGTGATTGACGTATAACTTCTGAGCGGCTTATCCTACGTGAAACGTATTTAGTAACTTTTGTCAGCCATGTCTGTAGATGATGTCTATCAATTTTGGTGACATTCCTATGAACGGCCAAGGAGGAGGTGCGCCGTCTTCGTGGCCATGCATTTCGCACAAAAGTGAAATAACCTCACGTCCTGTTGGGCGTGGCTAATGCATTGGCATTACATTTTTGTCCGGCTTAGTGAGATACATATGCGTACCAAATGGCATGCCACTACTACAAACTACATGGCAACCAGGCACCTTTATGCGGGAGGCCAAAATCACAACGACTTAGGGGGCGCTATAGAGGCCCTGAGGCCCGCCTGGATCTGGGCTTCTGGTTCTCAGTAGCGGTGGCAGTCTAAGAAAAAGGAGCCAAATTTCGTGCGTTGTCGACCATGGCAAGCGCCCCAATAAGGGTCTTGTAAAGAGTTTGCTTGCCAAGTTTGACAAATCAGAAGCTGCAATATCATTTTTGCCATAACCAGCACCCCCAGGGGCGAAAGTGCACAAAATTTGGCATATATGTCAGGTGAGCTATGAAGAGTTTGGGTATGAAGTTTGATGACAATTGAGTAAATAGAAGATGAGATATGGATTTTTGAAGAATAAATTTTTTGGTTTTTCCCATGTCAGTAGGTGGCGCTATGCTGTACATGAGCGATTATGAGTTGGAAAAATAAGTGTCTACAACAGCAACGTACTATCACAAGGTAGTGGTGTGAAGGGAAAGCATTATGGAATTATTTACCAAAAACCCGTTTTGGAGCAATTGCGTCGGACAAAAACAGCGCCCCCCATGGACAAAAATTCCCAAAATGTGGTATACATGACATGGGAGGTAGTAAGAGGGTGGCCGTGAAGTTTGACCAAATTTGAGGAAAGATTGGATTTTTTGCCCAAAAATAGCGCCCCCAGTGGCGAAATATCACAGAAATGGGGTAACATGTCAGAAGCCCAATGAGTGATTAGCGTGTGAAGTATGAGCAGTGTTGAGCAATTAGAAGATTTGTTATGAATTTTTTAGCATGTAAAATTTTGAAGTGAAAATTGATTGACGTATAATTTCTGAACGGTTTATCCTACGTGAAACCTATTTAGTAACTTTTGTCAGCCATGTCTGTAGATGATGTGTATCAATTTTGGTGACATTCCTATGAACGGTCTAGGAGGAGTTGCGCCGTCTTCGTGGCCATGCATTTCGCACAAAAGTGAAATTACCTCACTTCCTGTTGGGCGTGGCTAATGCATTGGCATTACATTTTTGTCCGGCTTAGTGAGATACATATGCATACCAAATGGCATGCCACTACTACAAACTATATGGCAACCAGGCACCTTAATGCGGGAGGCCAAAATCACAACGACTTAGGGGGCGCTATAGAGGCCCTGAGCCCCGGCCAAGTTTGGGCTTTTGGTTCTGAGTAGCGGTGGCAATTCTCGGAACTGGTGCCAAATTTCGTGTGTTTTCGCCCATGGCAAGCGCCCCGAAAATGGCCCAACAGCGGAGAAAAATAAAGAAGAAGAAGAAGACGGAAGAAGAAGAAGAAGACGGAAGAATAATTAAAGCCGCAAGCGGCCTCGACGGGCCCTCGCGCCAGCGGCCAAGGGGGCCGGGGGCATGCGTCCCCGCGAAATACCGTAAAGAGTTTGCTTGCCAAGTTTGACAAATCAGAAGCTGCAATATCATTTTTGCCATAACCAGCACCCTCAGGGGCAAAAGTGCACAAAATTTGGTGTATATGTCAGGTGAGCTATGAAGAGTTTGCGTATGAAGTTTGATGACAATTGAGTAAGTAGAAGAAGAGATATAGATTTTTGAAGAATAAATTTGTTGGTTTTTCCCATGTCAGTAGGTTGCGCTATGCTGTACATGAGCGATTATGAGTTGGAAAAATAAGTGTCTACAACAGCAACGCACTATCACAAGGTAGTGGTGTGAAGGAAAAGCATTATGGAATTATTTACCAAAAACCCGTTTTGGAGCAATTGCGACGGCCAAAAACAGCGCCCCCCATGGACGAAAATTCCCAAAATGTGGTATACATGACAGGGGAGGTAGTAAGAGGGTGGCCGTGAAGTTTGACCAAATTTGAGGAAAGATTGGAATTTTTGCCCAAAAATAGCGCCCCCAGTGGCGAAATATCACAGAAATTGGGTAACATGTCAGAAGCCCAATGAGTGATTTGCGTGTGAAGTATGAGCAGTTTTGAGCAATCAGAAGATTTGGTATGAATTTTTAAGCATGTAAAATTTTGCATCGAAAATTGATTGACGTATAACTTCTGAACGGTTTATCCTACGTGAAACGTATTTAGTAACTTTTGTCAGCCATGTCTGTAGATGATGTGGATCAATTTTGGTGACATTCCTATGAACGGTCTAGGAGGAGTTGCACCATCTTCGTGGCCATGCATTTCGCACAAAAGTGAAATTACCTCACTTCCTGTTGGGCGTGGCTAATGCATTGGCATTACATTTTTGTCCGGCTTAGTGAGATACATATGCCTACCAAATGGCATGCCACTACTACAAACTACATGGCACCCAGGCACCTTAATGCGGGAGGCCAAAATCACAACGACTTAGGGGGCGCTATAGAGGCCCTGAGCCCCGGCCAAGTTTGGGCTTCTGGTTCTGAGTAGCGGTGGCAAATCTCGGAACTGGTGCCAAATTTCGTGCATTTTCGCCCATGGCAAGCGTCCCGAAAATGGCCCAACAGCGGAGAAAAATAAAGAAGAAGAAGAAGACGGAAGAAGAAGAATAATTAAAGCCGCAAGCGGCCTCGACGGGCCCTCGCGCCAGCGGCCAAGGGGGGCGGGGGCATGCGTCCCCGCGAAATACCTTCCACAGCTTCTTTGGCAAGAGACATTACTCCCACAATGGTGACAAAGCACAGAATTGGACACAGAGTACACGGTGCGCTGAGATGTTGTCATGGACAGAACATTTTATGCCATGGCTTCCCAACCAAATTAATGTATTTACCTCATCAGTCACCAAACTATAGCTACATAGGATTGTCTTCTGTTAGACATCTATTAGTCTGTATGTAACGCTACAACACTTGCTCCCGACTGCCTACCCATTCCCCACAAGTCATGTGTGTTTAAGGCAACCAAAACAACATACTCCTGGTGCCTCATGATTGTAAACACCTCTCCTGCAACTGCTACAGCGCAATGAGTGCCCCCAGTGGTGAAAGGTCACCAAATTTGGTATACATGTCAAGGGACCTATGAAGAGTTGTTTTGTAAAGTTTGATCAAGTTTGACCAATCAGAAGCCGAGATATAAATTGTTGCCTGAAAACAGCGCCCCCAGTGGCAAAAGTTCACAAAATTTGGCACATATGTCAGGTGACCTGTTAAGAGTGTGCGTATCAAGTTTGATCAAGATTGAGAAAATAGAAGATGAGATATTGATTTTTGAAGAATAAATTTTTTGGTTTCTCCCATGTCAGTAGGTGGCGCTATGCTACAACACTTGCTCCCGACTGCCTACCCATTCCCCACAAGTCATGTGTGTTTAAGGCAACCAAAACAACATACTCCTGGTGCCTCATGATTGTAAACACCTCTCCTGCAACTGCTACAGCGCAATGAGCGCCCCCAGTGGTGAAAGTTCACCAAATTTGGTATACATGTCAAGGGACCTATGAAGAGTTGTTTTGTAAAGTTTGATCAAGTTTGACCAATCAGAAGCCGAGATATAAATTGTTGCCTGAAAACAGTGCCCCCAGTGGCAAAAGTTCACAAAATTTGGCAAATATGTCAGGTGACCTGTTAAGAGTGTGCGTATCAAGTTTGATCAAGATTGAGAAAATAGAAGATGAGATATTGATTTTTGAAGAATAAATTTTTTGGTTTCTCCCATTTCAGTAGGTGGCGCTATGCTGCACATGAGCGATTATGAGTTGGAAAAATAAGTGTCTACAACAGCAACGTACTGTCACAAGGTAGTGGTGTGAAGGAGAAGCATTATGGAATTATTTACCAAAAACCTGTTTTGGAGCAATTGCGTTGGCCAAAAACAGCGCCCCCCATGAACGAAAATTCCCAAAATGAGGTGTACATGACATGGGAGGTAGTAAGAGGGTGGCCATGAAGTTTGACCAAATTTGAGGAAAGATTGGATTTTTTGCCCAAAAATAGCGCCCCCAGTGGCAAAATATCACAGAAATTGGGTAACATGTCAGACGCCCAATGAGTGATTTGCGTGTGAAGTATGAGCAGTTTTGAGCAATTTGAAGATATGTTATGAATTTTTAAGCATGTAAAATTTTGCATTGAAAATTGATTGACGCATAACTTCTGAACGGTTTATTCTACGTGAAACGTATTTAGGAACTTTTGTCAGCCATGTCTGTAGATGATGTGTATCAATTTTGGTGACATTCCTATGAACGGTCTAGGAGGAGTTGCGCCGTTTTCGTGGCCATGCATTTCGCACAAAAGTGAAATTACCTTACTTCCTGTTGGGCGTGGCTAATGCATTGGCATTACATTTTTGTCCGGCTTAGTGAGATACATATGCGTACCAAATGGCATGCCACTACTACAAACTACATGGCAACCAGGCACCTTAATGCGGGAGGCCAAAATCACAATGAGTTAGGGGGCGCTATAGAGGCCCTGAGGCCCGCCTGGATCTGGGCTTCTGGTTCTCAGTAGCGGTGGGAGTCTAAGAAAAAGGAGCCAAATTTCGTGCGATGTCGACCATGGCAAGCGCCCCAAAAAGGGTCTTGTAAAAAGTTTGCTTGCCAAGTTTGACAAATCAGAAGCTGCAATATCATTTCTGCTATAACCCGCACCCCCAGGGGCGAAAGTGCACAAAATCTGGCGTACATGTCAGGTGTGCTATGAAGAGTTTGTGTATGAAGTTTGATGAAAATTGAGTAAACAGAAGATGAGATATAGATTTTTGAAGAATAAATTTTTTGGTTTTTCCCATGTCAGTAGGTGGCGCTATGCTGTACATGATTGATTATGAGATGGAAAAATAAGTGTCCACAACAGCAACGCACTATCACAAGGTAGTGGTGTAAAGGAAAAGCATTATGGAATAATTTACCAAAAACCCGTTTTGGAGAAATTGCGTCGGCCAAAAACAGCGCCCCCCATGGACGAAAATTCCCAATATGTGGTATACATGACATGGGAGGTAGTAAGAGGGTGGCCGTGAAGTTTGACCAAATTTGAGGAAAGATTGGATTTTTTGCCCAAAAATAGCGCCCCCAGTGGCGAAATATCACAGAAATTGGGTAACATGTCAGAAGCCCAATGAGTGATTAGCGTGTGAAGTATGAGCAGTGTTGAGCAATTAGAAGATTTGTTATGAATTTTTTAGCATGTAAAATTTTGAAGTGAAAATTGATTGACGTATAACTTCTGAACGGTTTATCCTACGTGAAACGTATTTAGTAACTTTTGTCAGCCATGTCTCTAGATGATGTGTATCAATTTTGGTGACATTCCTATGAACGGTCTAGGAGGAGTTGCGCCGTCTTCGTGGCCATGCATTTCACACAAAAGTGAAATTACCTCACTTCCTGTTGGGCGTGGCTAATGCATTGGCATTACATTTTTGTCCGGCTTAGTGAGATACATATGCATACCAAATGGCATGCCACTACTACAAACTATATGGCAACCAGGCACCTTAATGCGGGAGGCCAAAATCACAACGACTTAGGGGGCGCTATAGAGGCCCTGAGCCCCGGCCAAGTGTGGGCTTTTGGTTCTGAGTAGCGGTGGCAATTCTCGGAAGTGGCGCCAAATTTCGCGCGTTTTCGCCCATGGCAAGCGCCCCGAAAATGGCCCAACAGCGGAGAAAAATAAAGAAGAAGAATAATTAAAGCCGCAAGCGGCCTCGACGGGCCCTCGCGCCAGCGGCCAAGGGGGGCGGGGGCATGCGTCCCCGCGAAATACCTTCCACAGCTTCTTTGGCAAGAGACATTACTCCCACAATGGTGACAAAGCACAGAATTGGACACAGAGTACACGGTGCGCTGAGATGTTGTCATGGACAGAACATTTTATGCCATGGCTTCCCAACCAAATTAATGTATTTACCTCATCAGTCACCAAGCTATAGCTACATAGGATTGTCTTCTGTTAGACATCTATTAGTCTGTATGTAACGCTACAACACTTGCTCCCGACTGCCTACCCATTCCCCACAAGTCATGTGTGTTTAAGGCAACCAAAACAAAATACTCCTGGTGCCTCATGATTGTAAACACCTCTCCGGCAACTGCTACAGTGCAATGAGCGCCCCCAGTGGTCCACAAGTCATGTGTGTTTAAGGCAACCAAAACAACATACTCCTGGTGCCTCATGATTGTAAACACCTCTCCTGCAACTGCTACAGCGCAATGAGCGCCCCCAGTGGTGAAAGTTCACCAAATTTGGTATACATGTCAAGGGACCTATGAAGAGTTGTTTTGTAAAGTTTGATCAAGTTTGACCAATCAGAAGCCGAGATATAAATTGTTGCCTGAAAACAGCGCCCCCAGTTTCAAAAGTTCACAAAAGTTGGCACATATGTCAGGTGACCTGTAAAGAGTGTGCGTATCAAGTTTGATCAAGATGGAGACAATAGAAGATGAGATATTGATTTTTGAAGAATAAATTTTTTGGTTTCTCCCATGTCAGTAGGTGGCGCTATGCTACAACACTTGCTCCCGACTGCCTACCCATTCCCCACAAGTCATGTGTGTTTAAGGCAACCAAAACAACATACTCCTGGTGCCTCATGATTGTAAACACCTCTCCTGCAACTGCTACAGCGCAATGAGCGCCCCCAGTGGTGAAAGTTCACCAAATTTGGTGTACATGTCAAGGGACCTATGAAGAGTTGTTTTGTAAAGTTTGATCAAGTTTGACCAATCAGAAGCCGAGATATAAATTGTTGCCTGAAAACAGCGCCCCCAGTGGCAAAAGTTCACAAAATTTGGCACATATGTCAGGTGACCTGTTAAGAGTGTGCGTATCAAGTTTGATCAAGATTGAGAAAATAGAAGATGAGATATTGATTTTTGAAGAATAAATTTTTTGGTTTCTCCCATGTCAGTAGGTGGCGCTATGCTGCACATGAGCGATTATGAGTTGGAAAAATAAGTGTCTACAACAGCAACGTACTATCACAAGGTAGTGGTGTGAAGGAGAAGCATTATGGAATTATTTACCAAAAACCTGTTTTGGAGCAATTGCGTTGGCCAAAAACAGCGCCCCCCATGGACGAAAATTCCCAAAATGAGGTGTACATGACATGGGAGGTAGTAAGAGGGTGGCCGTGAAGTTTGACCAAATTTGAGGAAAGATTGGATTTTTTGCCCAAAAATAGCGCCCCCAGTGGCGAAATATCACAGAAATTGGGTAACATGTCAGATGCCCAATGAGTGATTTGCGTGTGAAGTATGAGCAGTTTTGAGCAATTTGAAGATATGTTATGAATTTTTAAGCATGTAAAATTTTGCATTGAAAATTGATTGACGTATAACTTCTGAACGGTTTATTCTACGTAAAACGTATTTAGGAAATTTTGTCAGCCATGTCTGTAGATGATGTCTATCAATTTTGGTGACATTCCTATGAACGGTCTAGGAGGAGTTGCGCCGTTTTCGTGGGCATGCATTTCGCACAAAAGTGAAATTACCTTACTTCCTGTTGGGCGTGGCTAATGCATTGGCATTACATTTTTGTCCGGCTTAGTGAGATACATATGCGTACCAAATGCCATGCCACTACTACAAACTACATGGCAACCAGGCACCTTAATGCGGGAGGCCAAAATCACAATGAGTTAGGGGGCGCTATAGAGGCCCTGAGGCCCTCCTGGATCTGGGCTTCTGGTTCTCAGTAGCGGTGGGAGTCTAAGAAAAAGGAGCCAAATTTCGTGCGATGTCGACCATGGCAAGCGCCCCAAAAAGGGTCTTGTAAAGAGTTTGCTTGCCAAGTTTGACAAATCAGAAGCTGCAATATCATTTCTGCCATAACCCGCACCCCCAGGGGCGAAAGTGCACAAAATTTAGCGTACATGTCAGGTGAGCTATGAAGAGTTTGCGTATGAAGTTTGATGACAATTGAGTAAAGAGAAGATGAGATATAGATTTTTGAAGAATAAATTTTTTGGTTTTTCCCATGTCAGTAGGTGGCGCTATGCTGTACATGAGTGATTATGAGATGGAAAAATAAGTGTCCACAACAGCAACGCACTATCACAAGGTAGTGGTGTAAAGGAAAAGCATTATGGAATAATTTACCAAAAACCCGTTTTGGAGAAATTGCGTTGGCCAAAAACAGCACCCCCCATGGACGAAAATTCCCAAAATGTGGTATACATGACATGGGAGGTAGTAAGAGGGTGGCCGTGAAGTTTGACCAAATTTGAGGAAAGATTGGATTTTTTGCCCAAAAATAGCGCCCCCAGTGGCGAAATATCACAGAAATTGGGTAACATGTCAGAAGCCCAATGAGTGATTAGCGTGTGAAGTATGAGCAGTGTTGAGCAATTAGAAGATTTGTTATGAATTTTTTAGCATGTAAAATTTTGAAGTGAAAATTGATTGACGTATAACTTCTGAACGGTGTATCCTACGTGAAACGTATTTAGTAACTTTTGTCAGCCATGTCTGTAGATGATGTGTATCAATTTTGGTGACATTCCTATGAACGGTCTAGGAGGAGTTGCGCCGTCTTCGTGGCCATGCATTTCACACAAAAGTGAAATTACCTCACTTCCTGTTGGGCGTGGCTAATGCATTGGCATTACATTTTTGTCCGGCTTAGTGAGATACATATGCGAACCAAATGGCATGCCACTACTACAAACTATATGGCAACCAGGCACCTTAATGCGGGAGGCCAAAATCACAACGACTTAGGGGGCGCTATAGAGGCCCTGAGCCCCGGCCAAGTGTGGGCTTTTGGTTCTGAGTAGCGGTGGCAATTCTCGGAAGTGGCGCCAACTTTCGCGCGTTTTCGCCCATGGCAAGCGCCCCGAAAACGGCCCAACAGCGGAGAAAAATAAAGAAGAAGAATAATAATAGTGAACTCTTACAAGAACAATAGGGCCTTCGCCCTATAGGGCTCGGGCCCTAATAATAGTGAACTCTTACAAGAACAATAGGGCCTTCGCCCTATAGGGCTCGGGCCCTAATAATAGTGAACTCTTACAAGAACAATAGGGCCTTCGCCCTATAGGGCTCGGGCCCTAATAATAGTGAACTCTTACAAGAACAATAGGGCCTTCGCCCATAGGGCTCGGGCCCTAATAAAAACACCACCTGTAATGTGACAAGTGTATTCCTGTTCCTCATTGCCTGAACATTAAGAATTATTACAGTAGGTTAATTAATAAAACAAATGAGACCATCAATAACGGTGTAGCTCACTCCGGCTCCATCTAGTCCAGAAGGAACAACCTAAAGTGGGCTACCTTGGGCAGTTCTAGTCTCAACCAGTCCAGCTTAAATATTTGCCAGAAAGAATCCAAAACAGTGATAAATTGACTGAGAAGAAGCAATTTTTATTGAACTGTTCATTAAGGCTTAATTAGTTCATAACTTCATTAATAATTGTAATTAAGCAAATCTGGGTAGAAGTTATATGCACCCTAGGTACCCCTACCTTCATGCCAGGAAGATTCAAAATTGGTGAAGAATTGAGGGAGAAGCAGTGATTTGTGTGGAAACTGCTCATTATGGATTAATTACTCCATATCTTCATTATTAATTGCAATTATGCAAATTTGGGTTGAAGCCATATGCATCCCAGGCAGACCTACCTTCCTACCAAAAATAATAAAAATCGGTGAAGAATTGAGAGAGAAGAAGTGATTTTTGTAAAATATGGATGATGCCGGACGGATGCAGGATGACCGATGACGGATGCCAGACAGATGACGGACAACACATGATGGCATGAGCTTATCACCTGTCAACCGGATAGGCTAACAAGCAAGCAACCCGACAAATCTCATCTCATTATCTCTAGCCGCTTTATCCTGTTCTACAGGGTCGCAGGCAAGCTGGAGCCTATCCCAGCTGACTATGGGCGAAAGGCGGGGTACACCCTGGACAAGTCGCCAGGTCATCACAGGGCTGACACATAGACACAGACAACCATTCACACTCACATTCACACCTACGGTCAATTTAGAGTCACCAGTTAACCTAACCTGCATGTCTTTGGACTGTGGGGGAAACCGGAGCACCCGGAGGAAACCCACACGGACACGGGGAGAACATGCAAACTCTGCACAGAAAGGCCCTCGCTGGTTACGGGGCTCGAACCCGGACCTTCTTGCTGTGAGGCGACAGCGCTAACCACTACACCACCATGCCGCCCCCAGACCTAATATCTGTAATTAAATTAAAGAAGAGAAAAGTGTAATGCAAACCACAAGCCTGTTAAGACAAGAGAACTGAACTAGCAGATGGTTTTAGAACAAGTTTCAATTTGGACACTATTCCCTGATAACTAGGGTCAACCAACTGATACAGATTTGGGGATTAGGGAGTTAAACAATAAAATAAAGGCAGAATAAGTTTCTTTTCTTTAACTACAGAATTATCGGCACCCTTCATAAAAGGATAATAAAGAGGAAATATAACGAAAAAATGTGAGGATTACTATTTTGATTTTAAACATATATATGAAACATTGTACAGTTAAAAAAAATAAACCAGCATTTTCTTAAATAGTGTGTTAAAAAGTGCATTTTCTGGAACATTTACAAGTGTCTATACACCTGACCTTAATTTCTGATGAAGCTTGTACTGAAGAGAATAACACAGCTGAGTCTTTCTTTAATGCCGAAAAAGGTTGGAGACATTTGTAGAGGGTTGTTGAGTTCATAAGTCCTTTTATATGTTTAGGTTTGTGGATGTGGAATGCTCTCTTCAATTCAGAGAACACATTTCCAACAGGGTTCAAATCCAGAAAATAGCAGAAATGGCCACTGCAAAACTCCAGCAACAATTTCTGTATTGATTTGGACATCTGTTTGAGGTCATTATCTTGGTACTTAGCAGAATGAATGATGCCATCAATCTTCACAAGAGCCTCTGCATCACTAGCTGCACACTAGCCCCAAAGCACCACTGATCCACCACCATATTTTACAGTGGATATAAGGTGCTTTAGTTTACCATTCCCCTTTTCACCAAACATGCCACTGGTGTTCATGGTGAGAATGGTAGGTCTTGTTTTTACCTGAAAAGAGCACATTTTATAGTTCTAATGACACCGGACAAAGTTCAGACACTGAAATATGTGTGTTGCTCTCAGGAAAGACTTTTTCATCCAACCCTTTCAGTCAGCTTGCTGTTATGGAAGTGGTATCTCATACATTATTTTGAAACAAGTACCAACTACTCTGTGCAATTCTAAAACTGTGATCGTTGGGTCCTTTTTTAATTTATTATATGAATTATAACTGTTAAAATGTGGTCAGAGCTGTAAGTCATAGAGTCTTTGGCCACATTAGATTTTGCCTGGTTTTTTTTGTGTGTAAACAAATGGTTTGATCAGTCAAGATCATTAATAGAAAAAAAGGAAGTAATACTTCAAAATCACCTGTTGAAAAACTGAGATGTCAGGACAATTCAGGTGTGTGTTACACCTTCCTTGATTTACAATCAAACACATTTTTGTTTATCTTTACACCAGAATTGTAATGCGGTAAACAATTCTGATATGGTTTAAAAAAAACTGACTGTAAAAGATTTAAGGAAAAAAATAAGGGGAAAAATCCTTCTAAAACTGACGCAGTTACAAAATGATTTAAACAAATCATGATCTTGATAACACACAATTCTGGTATCCTTCTTTTAGCACCAGGATTTTGTTGCAGTGTGTATTATAGTGCAATGTGGTTTGATAAACTGAGCACAAGATATCTGAGAAAACATCAGGGATAAAAACCTCCTAAAATGGAAAGGGTATCAAAATGATTCTGAAGACATGGGCCATTAGTCCAGTATCTATTAAATATTTTGCAAGTGGTAGAAAATCATCATTGTTGCAACTTCTTCTATGAGAGGACATCATACATTATATCCCTTCTCAGCTTTCCCAAAGACCATTTGCATGTCCCACAACTCTACTGCAACGATGTTTTTAAATAAACCTAAGCATTATATTTGATAAAACAAAACACTGCATACCAACACTGAAATATGAAACAGGATTTTAATGGAGTGGAGCCACTTTGCTGCTTCTTGGTGTGTATTAAGGTCCACAACACAATGCCAGGGTGTCTTTCAGTGATTTAAAAATCATCCTGGGTCATGCAACATGAGGGCAAGCTGAAACATAGCATTAAATGAAAGCAGAATGTGGTATAAAACTCGCTGTAACATGCCAGACTCATTCAGAGGATTGGGATCCATGTGCTGAGAGACATTATTATTAAATCCAAACAAGCAAATCCAATTAAATATACAACACAGTGCTCTGAATGGTGAAGTAAGCAAAGGCCAAAATTTCAAATTCAAAGAGGAGTCTGATAAACTATACAAAGGGTCAAAACACAGGTAGTGATTAACAGCCTCAGAACTTAATATGGGGACTGGCAAGACTTTGCAAAATTGACTTTGTTAAGCCTGTAGAGTTTATATACTATGGAATGAGAATGTGAACAGGAAGTATATGCCAGGGGTTGTGCATGATGAAGTCAGGAGTTTACTGCTTCTTCTGCTGGGTAGGGCTGGTAGGGTTATTCCTCTTGGAGTTGTTAGGATACTTAAAATAATATAATCCAAAGAAGGAGGCACAGTGGTGCAGTGGGTAGCATTTCTGACTCTACTGACAGCTCCAGGGTTCCTGCTTTAATACTGAGCTCAGGTTACTGTCTGCGTAGCGTTTTGCATGTTCTCCCCATGTTTGTGTGGGTTTCCTCTGTGTTCTCAGTGTTCCTCCCACTGTTGAAAAATATGCAGATAAGCAGATTGGTTATGGTAAATTGCCCCTGGATGTTGCTGTGCAATAGTAAATAAAGTCTTATCTAAGAAGTCATTTTTTTGTTGTTTGAATTACTCGTATCCTCCACTCTAAAGCTGATTTCAAAACTGTTCCAGCTTATGTATCCAATAAGGTATTTAACGTTTTTGCATAATCTTTCTATAATTTTCATCTGACTTCCTGATGCATCAGCTACACTGCAAAAAAAAAATTTATATATATATATATATATATATATATATATATATATATATACACCTGGTGACTTGTCCAGGGTGTACCCCGCTAGTCAGCTGGGATAGGCTCCAGCTTGCCTGCGACCCTGTAGAAGGATAAAGCGGCTAGAGATAATGAGATGATTTTATATATATATACCTGGTGACTTGTCCAGGGTGTACCCCGCCTTTCGCCCGTAGTCAGCTGGGATAGGCTCCAGCTTGCCTGCGACCCTGTAGAAGGATAAAGTGGCTAGAGATAACGAGATGAGAATGAGATTTTATATATATATATATATATATATATATATATATATATATATATATATATATATATATACAGTATATGTGTGTGTGTGTGTGTGTGTGTGTGTGTGAGAAGTGAAAATATTTTGAATATGAGCAAAAATATCTAATATTTCTCATTATGAGATTATGATAAATAAGGTATAAGACTATTCAGCCTGTTTTGAGATGCTTTTATGTCATTTTAAGATTTACATTTTCTTATTCTATTGGCAGACAATTTTGCTTTTACTTTGCTTTTAGAAATAAACCCTTAAAATTAGAAACAGTATTTGCCAATCAAACAAAAAAACTATTTTATGCTGGAAATTAGAAAAATATCAAGTCAAATTCAAGTCAAGTCAAATTTACTGTCAATTCTGCCATATGTACAAGATATAGACGGGATTGAAATATCGTTTCTCCCAGACTCTCAGTGTAAAAATAAATACACGATCAAAATGTATAAAAATGCAACCAAATTATATATAAGTAATAAAATACAGTTAAAGAATGGCATACATACAAAAACCATACAAGCAGAAATGGTGCAAATGGAAACAGTGCAAACAACTTAACGGATATAATGACTTGAAATAGGTTTAATAATCATATATTTTGTTTATTGTAATCTAATAATAGGAAATACTATATCCATGTTCACTTACTATGATAAAATTAAAACAGACTGTCCATAAATATAGTACTGTGCAAAAGTCTTAGGCACCCTCTTTTTTTCATACAAACTTTGTTATAGATTTCTATTTTATGACTTCTACATTATCGAGTCAGTACAAAAACATTTTAGAGTTCCAAACGTTTGTTTTCCAGCACAAAATTAAATGTTACAGAAAAAAAAGTTTGTATCTGAGCAGCATGTTACATAAAAGGCCACTTTTCAGATAAAAAAAGAAAACAATGAAGGCTACTGGGTTTTGGTGCAAAATTAAGAAGCAAGTGTGACAAAGTGTCCAGAAGAACTGTGGCTGGTTCTGTAAGATGCTCAGTAAAACCTACAGCTCATTTCTTTATAAAAACTGCACTCATTGTACCTGAGACTACTTTTTTTTTTTAAACAAAGGGTCGTCTCACACCAAATACTGACTTTGTTTCATTTATTATGGCTTACTGCTGTTTATACTATTTTTTTTATGTTGAAACATTTCCTTTCATTATTTTTTAAGCCATTTTTTTTGTCTACAGCATTTCTTTACATGTGCCTAAGACTTTTGCACAGTAATGTGTGTGTAACGATTCTCCCAGCATTTAATGTAATAGATACTGCTCTACATACTACTGGGTCAAATCTCTATTGACGGTGTCCTTTTAACAGCATTCACAAACAGTAGAAATTCTATATTTATAAACATCCATGTCAGACTGAAATTTGACAGTGTGATCTAAAATGGGCTGTAAGACATCTCAAATCTATATAAACTGAAATAAGGCGGCAGCGTGGTGGTGCAGTGGTTATCACTGTTGTTTCACAGCAAGAAGGTTCTGGGTTTGAACCTCATGGCTGAATGGAGCCTTTCTGTGTGGAATTTGTATGTTCTCCTTGTGCCTGCATACGTTTCCTCCCATAGTCCAAAAACGTGTGGATTACTTTAACTGGCTACTCTAAATTGCCCAGAGGTGTGAGTATGACTGTGAATGGCTGTCTGTCTTTCAGTGTTAGCCTTGTGATAGACTGGTGACCTGTTCAAGGTATACCCTGCCTCTCACTCAAAGTCAGCTGGGATTGGCTCCAGCTTCCCCTGCAATCCTGATGGATAAGTGGTATAGATAGTACAACCCCGATTCCAAAAAAGTTGGGACAAAGTACAAATTGTAAATAAAAACGGAATGCAATAATTTACAAATCTCAAAAACTGATATTGTATTCACAATAGAACATAGACAACATATCAAATGTCGAAAGTGAGACATTTTGAAATTTCATACCAAATATTGGCTCATTTGAAATTTCATGACACCAACACATCTCAAAAAAGTTGGGACAGGGGCAATAAGAGGCTGGAAAAGTTAAAGGTACAAAAAAGGAACAGCTGGAGGACCAAATTGCAACTCATTAGGTCAATTGGCAATAGGTCATTAACATGACTGGGTATAAAAAGAGCATCTTGGAGTGGCAGCGGCTCTCAGAAGTAAAGATGGGAAGAGGATCACCAATCCCCCTAATTCTGCACCGACAAATAGTGGAGCAATATCAGAAAGGAGTTTGACAGTGTAAAATTGCAAAGAGTTTGAATATATCATCATCTACAGTGCATAATATCATTAAAAGATTCAGAGAATCTGGAAGAATCTCTGTGCGTAAGGGTCAAGGCCGGAAAACGATACTGGGTGCCCGTGATCTTCGGGCCCTTAGATGGCACTGCATCACATACAGGCATGCTTCTGTATTGGAAATCACAAAATGGGCTCAGGAATATTTCCAGAGAACATTATCTGTGAACACAATTCACCGTGCCATCCGCTGTTGCCAGCTAAAACTCCATAGTTCAAAGAAGAAGCCGTATCTAAACATGATCCAGAAACGCAGACGTCTTCTCTGGGCCAAGGCTCATTTAAAATGGACTGTGGCAAAGTGGAAAACCGTTCTGTGGTCAGACGAATCAAAATTTGAAGTTCTTTATGGAAATCAGGGACGCCGTGTCATTTGAACTAAAGAGGAGAAGGACGACCCAAGTTGTTATCAGCGCTCAGTTCAGAAGCCTGCATCTCTGATGGTATGGGGTTGCATTAGTGCATGTGGCATGGGTAGCTTACACATCTGGAAAGACACCATCAATGCTGAAAGGTATATCCAGGTTCTAGAGCAACATATGCTCCCATCCAGACAATGTCTCTTTCAGGGAAGACCTTGCATTTTCCAACATGACAATGCCAAACCACATACTGCATCAATTACAGCATCATGGCTGCGTAGAAGAAGGGTCCGGGTACTGAACTGGCCAGCCTGCAGTCCAGATCTTTCACCCATAGAAAACACTTGGCGCATCATAAAACGGAAGATACGACAAAAAAGACCTAAGACAGTTGAGCAACTAGAATCCTACATTAGACAAGAATGGGTTAACATTCCTATCCCTAAACTTGAGCAACTTGTCTCCTCAGTCCCCAGACGTTTACAGACTGTTGTAAAGAGAAAAGGGGATGTCTCACAGTGGTAAACATGGCCTTGTCCCAACTTTTTTGAGATGTGTTGTTGTCATGAAATTTAAAATCACCTAATTTTTCTCTTTAAATGATACATTTTCTCAGTTTAAACATTTGATATGTCATCTATGTTCTATTCTGAATAAAATATGGAATTTTGAAACTTCCACATCATTGCACATCATTCCACATCACCGTTTTTATTTACAATTTGTACTTTGTCCCAACTTTTTTGGAATCGGGGTTGTAAATGGAGGGATGGATGAAATAATATTGTATAGAATATTGTAACAAAATTAATTAGCAGCTGAATGAAATGCTGAGGTCATTAAAACAAACAAGATACTGTTTAAATAATCTGTTCAAGAAAGATATTTCACTATAAATATGGTGTGTGTGTATGTGTATGCATGCACCCGCATGTGCTAAATTGGACTGTCTATAGTTATTACTCTGACTGATGAATATCAGGTCACATTTTAGGAGCCATTCAGGCAGAAATTCAGATAATTTCAGTGAGTTTACAAACTTTGCACAACTATAAATGTGCCTCAAAGGGCCTTTACGGTTTTTTTTCTCTTATTTTTTATGTTAGTCAATTTTCTTTTATCTTGAAAGTTATTTGAATGTCTCGACAGCTTGCTTCTTTCTCAGCAAGAGTGTGTGGGGCATCAATTATTCAATCGAGGCAGCAGCAAAATATGCTAACATTGATGAAACACTCTCTGGACCTAGAGGATTTCATTTCTAAACAGTGCATTGTGTCTGGTGTGTCTTGTGTGTGTGTGTGTGTGTGTGTGTGAGAGAGAGAGAGAGAGAGAGAGAGGTGTAAAATTGCTGACTGGTGCTTTTGACTTTTTGCTGTAACATTAAACGCTTGTAAAGAAATTACAGTAGGACAGTGTACAGTAAAACCATAACAGAACAATCTTTCTTTGAGGAAAGGTTATGCTGAGGTCGATGCTTGTGTAATCACCTGCCTAATCACTCACAAACATACAGAAGAGAGTAAAAGTCTTTTGCTTACTCTCAACAGAAACTCATTAACTTTTCACAATTTCTCTCTCTCTCTCTGCATGTACAATCAGTATTGACTTTTAGCTTAATTTCATTTATTTATAACCTTGATCACCATATGAATACAGCCATGTTTGTCTTCCAATCCTTGTGAGGATCCTCCATTGACATAATTACAAATACATCTCTTTTAGTTTTAAAATAAATCAGTTTTGGGGAGAAAAAAAACAGCCAAAACAATTCCCGTATAACATTATGCCTGGCCAGCGTCACACACGCATGCATGCACATGCACTCACACACACACACACACACACACACACACACACACACACACACAGAGGCTCATCAAATCATACAACCTCTTTTATAACTGCTATAAGAGAAGGGTTTGAAGCTCACACTTCTGTGTGTGACACTGCTGGGACAGGAGTGGAAGTGGTGGAAAGAGTTACATGAGGCTTTTGAATAAAATTATTAATCTACTTTTCTCAAAAATGTTATATCTTTTTAATGTTTGACATCTTATTTACAACCAATCTTACAGCTTGAATTTTTTAAAGGCAATTTGTTAGTAAGACAATATTTAAAGGCAGTCAGTACAAGGTATTACTTGCCAAAGCATCAACTTACAGCGTTACCTTCAATCATTGGTCATTCACAAATCACAGCAGATCACACACACTAGGAAGCACACACACATTACCTGGGCCTTCTCAGTGGACTGGCTTGGGTTTTACCATGTGGCAGTGGAAGAAAGCGAGTGATCATGCTGACCTGACAGCAGCAGCTTACAGCAGGCAGGGGACTTTCAACTCAGCTGCACAGAATAATAATCAACCACACAGTGACCTCAAGCCTCAGCCTGTGTGCTAATACTGGGCACATAGTTCTGCTGGTGTGAGACCTGTCACATCCAGCTTTTACCAGCACAGCCCCTTTGCTACGGGCCTCGAGGTGAAAAGAATCACTGTGGTACCATTAATGAAGGTTCATTTCCATACGGTTCCATCTGGTTTATGTTTAACCACAGAATCAGTAAGAAAGCTGAATTCTTTCTGGATATCACTGGGCTCAACTATTGTATAACAAAGCTTGAGTATTTCACTGTGGCAGTGGGGGCATGGTCAAGCGTCGGTCTGTGACCGGAGGGCGGAGTCAGGGAAGGTAAGTGGCAGGATCACTACACCTGAGGTCAATTAACCTGTGTTCGTGTGTCTTCCCCAGTGACCGCGCCCTATATAAGGAGGGAGAGAAAGAAGGAAGGGAGCTCTCTCCTGAACCAGACAACTAATGTGTGTGTGTCTGGGAATTTGTGTGTGTGACTGAAAAGTAACACAATAAAAGAGTTTTTGACAACTCAGTTCTGGCCTGCTGTACTTCTGTGCTCCACCCCACCCCCTGCTCAAAGTCTTACATTCACATATGTTTATAGTTGCTTTCACACGTGCAACTTTAACTGCAAATGTTTTGACAACTTACCGGGAAAGTGTAAATATTAAAATGTTGTACAACCCCGATTCCAAAAAAGTTGGGACAAAGTACAAATTGTAAATAAAAATGGAATGCAATAATTTACAAATCTCAAAAACTGATATTGTATTCACAATAGAACATGGACAACATATCAAATGTCGAAAGTGAGACGTTTTGAAATTTCATGCCAGATATTGGCTCATTTGAAATTTCATGACAGCAACACATCTCAAAAAAGTTGGGACAGGGGCAATAAGAGGCTGGAAAAGTTAAAGGTACAAAAAAGGAACAGCTGGAGGACCAAATTGCAACTCATTAGGTTAATTGGCAATAGGTCATTAACATGACTGGGTATAAAAAGAGCATCTTGGAGTGGCAGTGGCTCTCAGAAGTAAAGATGGGAAGAGGATCACCAATCCCCCTAATTCTGCACCGACAAATAGTGGAGCGATATCAGAAAGGAGTTTGACAGTGTAAAATTGCAAAGAGTTTGAACATATCATCATCTACAGTGCATAATATCATCAAAAGATTCAGAGAATCTGGAAGAATCTCTGTGCATAAGGGTTAAGGCCGGAAAACCATACTGGGTGCCCGTGATCTTCGGGCCCTTAGACGGCACTGCATCACATACAGGCATGCTTCTGTATTGGAAATCACAAAATGGGCTCAGGAATATTTCCAGCGAACATTATCTGTGAACACAATTCACCGTGCCATCCGCCGTTGCCAGCTAAAACTCTATAGTTCAAAGAAGAAGCCATATCTAAACATGATCCAGAAGCGCAGACATCTTCTCTGGGCCAAGGCTCATTTAGAATGGACTGTGGCAAAGTGGAAAACTGTTCTGTGGTCAGACGAATCAAAATTTGAAGTTCTTTATGGAAATTAGGGATGCCGTGTCATTTGGACTAAAGAGGAGAAGGGCGACCCAAGTTGTTATCAGCGCTCAGTTCAGAAGCCTGCATCTCTTTTGGTATGGGGTTGCATTAGTGCGTGTGGCATGGGCAGCTTACACATCTGGAAAGACACCATCAATGCTGAAAGGTATATCCAGGTTCTAGAGCAACATATGCTCCCATCCAGATGATGTCTCTTTCAGGGAAGACCTTGCATTTTCCAACATGACAATGCCAAACCACATACTGCATCAATTACAGCATCATGGCTGCGTAGAAGAAGGGTCCGGGTACTGAACTGGCCAGCCTGCAGTCCAGATCTTTCATCCATAGAAAACATTTGGCGCATCATAAAATGGAAGATACGACAAGAAAGACCTAAGACAGTTGAGCAACTAGAATCCTGCATTAGACAAGAATGGGTTAACATTCCTATCCCTAAACTTGAGCAACTTGTCTCCTCAGTCCCCAGACGTTTACAGACTGTTGTAAAGAGAAAAGGTGATGTCTCACAGTGGTAAACATGGCCTTGTCCCAACTTTTTTGAGATGTGTTGTTGTCATGAAATTTGAAATCACCTAATTTTTCTCTTTAAATGATACATTTTCTCAGTTTAAACATTTGATATGTCATCCATGTTCTATTCTGAATAAAATATGGAATTTTGAAACTTCCACATCATTGCATTCCATTTTTATTTACAATTTGTACTTTTTCCCAACTTTTTTGGAATCGGGGTTGTAAAAACTGATATGACATTGATATTGCATGGACCAGACCTAATACATTTTCAGTAAAGTTCCTGTAGGATTAATTGAGAATAAAAGCTGCCTCAGTAACCAAGTAACATGAAGATATTTATGACACATTTATCAAATGACATGCTTTAGACCAGTGAAGATGTCTGAAGAAAGGTAGACATTGATGAGGTGATTCCTCTTTATGCGGTTGTCAGCTTGCAATCCTTGATGACGTTAGCTTCCCAACTGTGTTGGTACTGACGGGGAGGACCTCGTGAAGGTGTCGTCTTCCTCCCCATCCTAGAAGTGCTAGATCAGGTGGGATGCAATGAAGACGAACTGCGACTAGTGAGATTGCTACTGGCTGGAACCAAACTGAAGGTCAGAATCAAATCAATATACTCAGCTGACTTTGAAATGACCATCGGCTCCCCACAAGGAGACAGTCTCTCCCCAGTGCTGTTCACATGTTACCTCGCCTCTGCACTGTCATCCATATGGAGGTATTCCGCAAGACCCAAGCCTCCAATTTCTCCACTAGGCATGCCACTAGAAATGGAATATGCAGATGACATGGACTTTATCGATGAAGAAAAAGACACACTAGAAAGACTCCTCCCAATGGCTGCCAAAAAAGCTTAAAGATTCAAACTTATTCATGAATGAAGGGAAAACAGAATTCACCCATGTATTTCTTGTTGACACACTGGAAAAAGAAGAGAATGACAAACCTCTCCGGGGCAAAGAAGACTGGGGAAAAAGCAATATTCTTGGATCCCTCCTCTGCAGCTCGTCTGACATAGCAGCACGTTGCATCATGGGCAACATTGCCTTCCGATCCTTCCAGAAAATATGGAAAATATTTCCGGGGAGCGAAAATTCCTCTGACAAAGAAACTGCAGCTATACAATGCCACCTGCATATTGATTATGCTATACAACTGCAATAGCTGGGCAGCCCCAAAGGCAATCACGGACAAACTAGATGCTTGCCATCGAAAACACCTCCGCAAAATCACAGGACACCAGTGGCCAAACAGTACAATATCAAACAAAAACTTATATAAAATGTGCAATACAACGTCCCTCTCTACAAAAGCTGCCCAACTCAGGTGGTTTATGCTTGGACATGTGCTAAGAATGCCAGAAGACACACCTGCACAAAAAGCACTAGAATATGCAATTGTTGGATCCAATAAGTATAAAGCCCACAAAGGACGACACTGCACAAACTTGTTAAGTTTACTGAGAGCGGACTTCAAAGAGAGAGGCCTAAGCACACTAAGAACTGCAAAGAAACTCCGGGAGCTAAGGATAGTCGCCAGGAACAGGAAACAGTGGAACAACTTGAAGTAAGACTGATTGCAGTTGTAGGATGTTTCAACTATTACAAATACAGAACCCAGTGGATGATGATGATGATACTTTAGACCAGGATATCTAAATGCAAGCCAGCAAAGATTATTCCAAACCAAATCTGAGGGCAGATTCCAAAACCTGAGATTTTAATTATGCAAACAATCTTTTGCCAGTCATAGTACTTGTTTGGGGTGCAGTGTTGTAGTCAAGTCACTAAACCTCTAGTCTGAGTCCAGTCTTGAGTCCTCAGTGTTCAAGTCTAAGGCTACGTTCACACTGCAGGCTGAAGTGACTCAAATCCGATCTTTTCGCCCATATGTGACCTGTATCCGATCTTTTATTGACAATATGAACGACACAGATCCGATTTTTTCAAATCCGACCCAGGCCGTTTGGATATGTGGTGCTAATTCCGATCCCTATCCGCTCTTTTCATATGCGACTTCAGTCTGAACCGCCAGGTCGCATTCATCCGACTTACACGTCATCAACAAGCCACAAACGTCACTATTCTGCGCTGAAGTAGGCGGCGGGTCTCTCAAAAAAAGTTACAACAACATGGCGCATAATCACGGGCGCAGATAGAGGGTGGGACTCGTCCCACCCAGATTTAAATTCACCTCATTCGGTCCCCCCCACTTATAGGGAGGAAAAAACGTCTATGCTGTCTTTCTTTGTATAAGGCAAACCTCACGGAAAAATCAAAAGACTAATTACCATTCGGTTTATTGAGGTGCACGGCAGTGTATACATAGTTGCAACAACTCACATAAAACAAAGACTGATATTCGGTTGGTTGAGCTGTGCGGACTGCACAGGTTGCGAGCTCGAGCTTGGTTGCTATGGTTACTAACAACAAGTTTGACAGGCATATCGGGGTTGGGGTTGGTTTGCTGGCAGCTTTGTCCCCCCCCCCCCAGTTTTTTGTCCCTCCCAGTTCAAAAAACGTATCTGCGCCCCTGCGCATGACATCAATGCGAGGGACGCTTTGGGCTGTGAAGGTTCTGAATCTTCTCAATGGAAGGACGCAGAGGTTAGGGAGCTGATTTCCATTTGGGGGGATACAGCTATTCAAGCTAGATTGGATGGGTCATACCGCAACCGGGCGGTTTTACTTCCGTAAACACTGGCCATGCTCACTGCGTGTGACGTCGTCGTATCCTGCAATGCGCATGCGGAACACTTTTAGGTCGCTTTTCGTTCATACTGAGGATCACATACAAGTCGCATATATTTGTTAATGTGAACGACCTCACAAAAAAATCGGATTTCACAAAAAAATTGGAATTGAGCATTAAGCCTTGCAGTGTGAACGTAGCGTAAGTCAAGTCCAAGTCATTAAAGAAAATTTCGAGTCAAGTCCACTACTGATCTGAGTCAAATCCGAGTCCAACACTCCAACTGCACCATTTGATGGTGGCTGTTTTAGCGCCATTAACATTAGTCTGTTTCTGAACATGACATATGAACAGGTGAATGTGCATTCTCTTTGTCAGGGAGTGCAAAGTATTCTGTCAGAGATGGTTGGGAGATGGATGTAAGTGCAGAAGGTGTGTTTATTAATACAACTTAAGACAGGTAAACAATCCAGAATGGCAGGCAAAATTGTAAAACAGTGAAACAGGCAATAGGTTGAGCGAGGCACAAACAGGCTATCGCAGACTCAGCAGAATCAAAGACGAGAAATAGGAAATCGAGGATCAGGAAACCAAACAAGAAAACAAGGCTTAGTAATGTGTCAGTAACGTAACTCAATACTTCACAAAGTAAATGTGTTTTCACAGTTTTTATATAGGTGTGCTGATTGCGCCTTAACCCTGTGTAGGTGCGAATTGATTACGGCATGCACAAGAAAGTCCACTTGGTGCGCACATTGTCTGGAGTGTGCCTGAGAGTCTATCTGATGCATGCACCAAGGTGCGCAGGTGTGATACTCTTGCATGAAATTAATACAAAAATTAATGTAGATGTAAATATTTTATGCCAAATTATTATGGAATGTTACAAAAAATAAAGAAAAAATCTGAGTCCTTGTTTCCAATTTACGAGTCCGAATGCAGTTAATGCACGAGTCCAAGTCTGAGTCATCAGTGCTGAAGTCCAAGTCGAGTCACGAGTCCTTAAAATTAGGGCACGAATCGGACTCGAGTCCGAGTCTTGGACTCAAGTACCAAAAGCCTGTTGGGGTGTAGTACAACTTTGTAATATATGACAGAAATTATACATTATACCTAGAAGACTTCTAGTTTCTGATGTTGAGCCTAAAATCACTTTGAGAAACTGAGTGCACATTATTTGTACTGTAGGTACTGTAAGCTTATTAGATGCTCATCATTTGAGCTCCCTACATACTGTGTGCTTACGCGACTCTGAAAGCTGGAAAAACAAATTTTCAGGTTTTATTTGTGCCAAGAGTGTGTGTTTGTATAGATGTTGGAACTGCAGTAGTAATTCCCCTTGCTAGACTGCACTCTTTCAATAAAAAAATGATTGAATTGATTGGTGAATTGATAAATTTCCATTAATTACCATTTTATCAGGGATTAATGCATTTGTAACACCCGAGCCTGGATGGCACAATTAGTGATAAAAAGTGACAAAAATCCAAGTATAAAGAACACGTTATGTATTGTGCATGGTGGAAGACCTGTATCTTTAGAGTAAGATTGAGAAAAAAAATACATGGGCTAAATTCAATTAATTCTGAGAGAATTAATCATTTATAGGTTTACAGGGCTACATCAAATATGCTGATTACACACATACACACGTACATAAGCACAGGAGAAGGGTAGAGCATGAAGAAAGGTTTACAGATAGCCTGAAAGCACACTCTTTCTGTGTCAGCACTATTGAGACAATCCCTCGTCTCTGAGGAGTCATAAAGCACCACGCAAATGTCAAATGGGGACCTTTGAGAGTGGGCTTTAGAAAAAGATGGATAAATCATTAGGTTGAATACTATGGTATCGTTGCTATGCTTCTAGCTCTGTAACTTGTATGATATAGATAGGGAGTGAGGGAGACTAGACGGTTTTTTATTTCTGTAATATTTCTCTCAGTTTTCAGTGTAGTCCAGCTTGTTGTGTTGTTAAGAAACATTTACAGTGTCAAAGAGACTATTAGTACATGCCAATATGCAGGTACTGACCTGAAAACTTTCATCCTTGCATTAAAACTTTTTCATGCCTTTATATTCAGCATCACCTTACAGCAAAGCTTAGGCAACATGTTTTTTTAATAGTTTCCCTTAATCTATAGTAAACAACACAATACTCCAATATCACATTAATAAGCAACATCACTGCCTGTGGCATTTTATCAGTCTTATATTATTCTTTTTTAAAGAATGAAAATAAAAAAAGAAATAAAAATATTTGTGCCATACACTTAGATATGATAGAGGAAAAAAAACCCTTCATGGTACTATTTGTTGTCTACAGATACAGTATGTCAATTGTATTAATTGACATACTGTATCTGTGGGTGGCACAGTGGTGTAGTACTGTCACCTCACAGCAAGAAGGTTCTGGGTTAGAGCCCGGTGGCCGACAAGGGCCTTTCTGTGTGGAGTTTACATGTTCTCCCCGTGTCTGTGTGGGCTTCCTCTGAGCGCTCCGGTTTCCCCCCACAGTCCAAAGACATGCAGGTTAGGTTAACATGGGGTAGCCATGGCCTGAAGGTTGGGCTAAAGTGCCCTTGAGCAAGGCACCTTGGCGCTGTAGCAGAGCTGCCCACTGCTCTGGGTATGTGTGTGTGTGTGCTCACTTGTGTGTTCACTACTTCAGATGGGTTAAATGTAGAGGAGTGTATGTATGACAAATAAAGCCTTCTTGTTCTAATTGTTTATTCATATTATTTTCTCCTCTACAACTGAGATAGCAAGGAGTAGCTAATGGAAGGATTTTAGAGTATAAGATTACAATAGAGGTAGCACAGAGAGCTTGACGTCGTCTCACCTTTGTATTTGACCTTTATAGAACTATTATGTCTTCCAAACCTGATTACTGTTTTCAATGCTGTAAAGATATGGAGCCTACTGAAAGAGGTTGTGTGAGATAAAACGCCACCATGATGTCAAATGCTGTACTCATGTAGTAGAATTTTAGGATTTAGGAACTTCTGTGCTGGACTGGACAGAGCAATACAGTCAGGATTATGAGTCAGAGAGAATGAAATTCCCACATCAGTCAATGAAATGTGATCATTTGTATTTATGACCAGTATACTGTAGTTTTGTTGCATCTTTTTTTTTTTTTAGATATGTGTAAATCATTCCATGACAAGCAACTACAAAGTCTAACCTATTGTTAAATAAACCACTGGAGTAACAGGATACCTTTTTCATGCCTTAATTTAAATAAAATAAAAGCCTATGAGACCTGTTACCCTGTACATACTTAAAGTTATATAAAAGCCACTCAGACCTGTCACACTGTACATGGTTAAATTTAAGTAAAATCCTCTGAGAGCAGTTATATGGTACACTTACATTTAAATAAAAGCTTCTGACACTAGTTATACAGTACATGCTAAAAAGCTAAATAGATGCCTCTGAGATTGTTAAATTGCATTTTTGTGAAAAGCTTCAAACTATAGCTTAAGAGGTTTATATAAAGCCAGGCACATATTAGTAATCAGTAACTAATAATTAATAGTAATTAGTAAATACTGAGAGGAAGAGTACATTTCCAGTATTTAAAAAAAAATTAAAGTTCATTGTCTGGAATCACTTAGATCAACCTTATAATTTGGAGTTAGATGTTTAATTAATATGATTAGCACATGTATTCAACGTTCACCTGCATCTATCACCAATATTTTTCATTACACTTCAAACCCTTTCCCTTATATTAACTTAGCTTTAGATGACTCAGAAGCAGAAATTGCTATGTTAATGAGAAATTCTACTGATATTTCTGCAAAAAGCCTGCATAATATGATAGTAAACAAAGTAATTGAGACTGTTGTAATGGCAACTGTGCCATTTTAGAGAATATTAAAGAGGCAGAATTGTTCACAGTGCCAGTGTTGAGAACCAGAGATCTCAGAAATGTTTAAAACCTCTAAATACTACCTCACAGAAAGTTAGTAAACTAAGCATTTAAAAATACATTAATACATTAGAGATGGATTAATGCATATAATGCCAGTAATGCCAGTTCACTTGTCTTTGGCACAATTACTATAATATATGAGTGGACAATATAGCCATTTACTTCCACTGTGCAAGGTTGAAGCCTTTTTGTTTGAAATGGGAGTCACCATCCTGCAAAATACTGGAACCACAGCATGTACAGGAGATGGTTGGTCAGCCAGTGGGTCTATCTCGCACCCACACATGATGGCTATGAACACTCATATCAGGAGCATTCACGTTGTGAGATAATTAATAATGTGCAACATAAGATGGACTTGAAGCTGCAAGACAGTGTTGTTACTTAATAAGTAAAATGCTAAATTGTAGTTGTATAATTTTCACAGGGTGGAACGGTGATATAGTGGTTAGCACTGTCACCTCACAGCAAGAAGTTTCTGGGTTTGAGCCCAGTGGCCAACGGAGGCCTTTCTGTGTGGAGTTTGCATGTTCTCCTCGTGTCTGTGTGGGTTTCCTCCGGGTGCTCTGGTTTCCCCCACAGTCCAAAGACATGCAGGTTAGGCTAACTGGTGCCTTTAAATTGACTGTAGATGTGAGTGTGAATGGTTGTTTGTCTCTGTGTCAGCCCTGCGATGACCTGGTGATTTGTCCAGGGTGTACCCCACCTCTCGCCCATAGTCAGCTGGGATAGGCTCCAGCTTGCCCGCGACCCTGCACAGGATAAGCGGTTACGGAAAATGGGTGGGTGGATGGATGGATATTTTTCACAAATATAGTGATTTTACCCTTGTCAGGACAAGATTTTAGAGCTTTGAGTCATGACTGACTGAGCTACTATTTGGTAGCTAGCTGGCATTACCCATCATTTTAATCAAAATAATGTAAGTGTAAAGAACTAATGTAAAGTGGCAACTGAAAATATACTGGTAAACAGCAGTCAACATTTACTCAACACAATCTATTTTGTTGAGAAAAAAAATTAAATGCTGCTATCCATGATTTTCATTGAGCTATAACACCTGCAATAAGTTACACTCTAGCAGCTTTAACGATTATCAGCCAGTAGCACTTACAGCTATCATTATGAAGTGTTTTGAGAAACTGTTCTGAACTCAAATTATTTTGCATCTCTCACCCAGGTTTGACCCTCACCCGTTTGCCTACAGAGCTAATAGGGCCACAGAGGATGCAGTAGCCACGGCTCTCCACTTTGCTTTGTCCCATTTGGAGCAGCAGGGGAGCTATGTACAGCTGCTCTTTGTGGACTTCAGCTCCGCCTTTAACACCATCCTCCTGAACAGACTGGTGACCAAACTTACAGACCTGGGAATATCCCACACCATCTGTCATTGGATTAAGGACTTCCTCACTGATCGCTCCCAGAGAGTGAGAGGAGGCTCCTACATTTCCTTTGCCCTCAGCATCAGCACTGGCTCCCCTCAGAGCTGTGTGCTGAGTCCCCTACACTATACCCTCTATACCCATGACTTCATCCCTGCCCACTCCAGTAACAGCATCATCAAGTTTGCTGATGATACCACAGTGGTGGGGCTCATTTCAGGGGGTGATAAGTCTGTGTACCGAGATGAGGTGGAGCAGCTGTCAGATTGGTGTACAAATAACAACCTGGTCTTAAACACCACCAAGACTAAGGAGCTGCTCATAGACTTTAGAAGGAAGAAAATGGACATTTTGCCCCTGTTTATTAGTTGGAACTGTGTGGAGAGGGTCTCAGAATTTTGGTTTCAGGGGGTCCACATTCAGGACGACCTGACCTGGAGCCTCAACACTACAACTGTTATCAAGAAGGCACAGCAAAGACTGTATTTCCTGAGAGTGCTCAGGAACTACCATCTTTCACAAAAACTACTGGCGTCCTTCTACCATTGCTCCATTGAGAGCATATTGACTTACTGTTTCTGTGTGTGGTTTTCTAGTTGCACAGTAGGAAACAGGAAAGCGCTCCAGAGGGCCATCACTACGGCCCAGAAGATCATTGGCTGCCTTCTCCCCTCTCTGGAGGATTTGTGTAGTTCCCACAGTATAAAAAAAGCACAAAACATTCTCAGGGACCCATCTCACACTGTGTTTGAACTACTGTCTTCGGGCAGATGTTACAGGTCATTAACAGCTAGGACAAATAGGATTAGGAACAGCTTCTATGCCAGTGCCATAAGGGCATTAAATAAAGCAAACCTGTACATTCAGTAATACAAATATGATACCATATGGGATTGTGCAATGCCCTTCACATCATAGGTTGTGAATATTTGCAAGTGATGACTGCTGTTTTAAATAACTTTTAATATTTTTTAATATATTTATTAGTGGGCAGCACGGTGGTGTAGTGGTTAGCGCTGTCGCCTCACAGCAAGAAGGTCCAAGTTCGAGCCCTGTGGCCGACGAGGGCCTTTCTGTGTGGAGTTTGCATGTTCTCACTGTGTCCGCGTGGGTTTCCTCCGGGTGCTCCGGTTTCCCCCACAGTCCAAAGACATGCAGGTTAGATTAACTGGTAACTCTAAATTGACAATAGGTGAGTGTGAATGGTTGTCTGTGTCTATGTGTTAGCCCTGTGATGACCCGGCGACTTGCTCAGGGTGTACCCTGCCTTTCGCCCATAGTCAGCTGGGATAGGCTCCAGCTTGCCTGCGACCCTGTAGAACAGGATAAAGCGGCTAGAGGTAACGAGATGAGATATTTATTAGTTTATTTTGTTGTATTATCTTTATAGGTTTTTAGATGCACTTTTTTTGCACCAAGGATTGCATTTAATTTTCTTGTATTTATTTACAATTATAATAAAGATATTCTTCTTCTTCCTCATCTGAATGGAGAAATGCTCTTATATGCTCCATCTGTTCTGTTTGCAGTGTTCATTTAAAAAGGAGTGACTTACTAACTTTACCAAGTTACTTTGAGTGTTCAGTCAGATCATACGGTAATAAATTGTTATGAAGGTTAGCTACTTTTAGGTGCCTTGGTTACTTTAGACCATCACTTCATTAAGGCACATTGGCCAGCCAAGTCCCACAGTCTGTCTATCCAGAAGGGAGTCAGGAATGATAACATCTGCTTCTCAGTTGATGGTAAAAAAATTCCACTTCTGGTGCATCAACCTGTCTGAAGCCTTGGAAGGCTCTACACAGCTGACCTGTCTGATCATCATATGGCTGCCTCAGTAACATCCCGGCTCACAGAAAGTCTGGCCAAGATTGACCAAAGCTGCCTTCCAGGGAAATTCAAGGTCTAGTGTTATCAGTTTACCTTGTATCAGCGTCTGATGTGGCCCCTGAAACTGTGTGATATCACTTCGACAACAGCCCTGAAAATGGACAGGTAAGCAAATAGATTTATTAGGAAATGGCTTTGCCTTCCTCATGGTCTCTCCAATGTGGCACTGTTTGGGAGAAACATCCTGTAACTTACACTGAAATCCATTAGTCAGGGCTACAAGCAGGAGAATGTGAGGCTTGTGTTTGAACTAAGAGACTCACCTGACCTGCTTGTGCGAAATACCAGAGTCCAGGTCCATACAGGACATAAGTGGAGTGCAATACAGACAGTGGACTAGGCTATAAGCTGGTTAAAACCCCAAGAGATTGTCGGGTTACCACAGTCAGGAAGGACAGGCCTTAGATGGGGCACCACATCCAAAATGTGGTCCAAGGCAACGGACAGGGAAAGGAGAGACCTCATGATCTCTGAAGTGCTGAAAATGGAGGAGGAATGCTACAAGATCAGAGCTGTGAGTCAACATCAACAATGTAGATGGACCACCTTGGAGGCCATTGTTAACAGGAACATCATGTAGGCTGACATGTGGAGAATACCCCAAGCAAGGCTTAGCTTTCTCATCAGGGCCACATACGACAACCCTTCCAAGTCCCCAGAACTTACATCTGTGGTATGGATCAGAGGAGAACTGCCACCTTTGCTCCTCCCAGAACCCAAGCCTGCAGCACATCCTTTCTGAGTGCAAGACAGCACTAACGCAGGGCCAGTACAGATGGTATCATGATCTAGTTCTGCGCAAGCTTGCAGAAACCCTGGAAACACACAGACTGGAGGTAAATAGGGCCAGCCCACCAACATCACAGCAGTGGATCCAGTTTGTCACATGGGGGGAGGTGCAGAGCAGCAACCCGAAGGAGTGGTCTCTTCTGTCACCTGGAGGTGAGTGGAGTATGACAGCTGACCTCGACTGCCAGTTGAAGTTCCCCATCGAGATCACCACAACCTCCTTACAGCCTGATATCGTCCTCTGGTCTATTCCAACCAAAACGGTCATCATGGTTGAACTGTCTGTCCCATGGGAGGAGGGGATAGAGGCTGCCTTTGAGAGAAAAAAAAGGAGAGGTACAAAGAGCTGGTAGCTGTGTGCTCACAAGCTGGCTGGAGGGCTTTCACCTACTCAGTGGAAATTGGCTGCAGAGGCTACACTGGGTTATCCACCCAGCGGCTCCTGGAGGTGCTTGGTATCTGCTCCAAGCAGAAGAAGGCACTCAAAGACCTGGCAGAAGAGGTGGAAAGAGGAAGTTTCTGGCTGTGGCTGCGCAGAAAGGATAAAGTGTGGGGTAAACAGGGATCCTAAGGCCAGCTGAAAGGGGAGGCAGGGAGACATCCCTGCCACTGCTCGACCACCCTGAGATGTTCCGGCATTAAAGGAGTGAAACATCAGGGAAGGGTAGCTCCCAGCTGATGACCCTGCAGCTGGCCCAATGGCACCGTCAGAGGTGCTTCAGGCAGAAATGCCCAGCAGGTAGAACTACTTGTGCTGACAATTTGTTGAGAAAAAATTTAAACTCTGCTATCCATGATTGTCATCGAGCTATAACACCTGCAATAAGTTACCCATCTGAATTGAGAAGTGCTTTTACGGTATATGCTCTGCCTGTTCTGTTTGCAGTGTTCATTTAAAAAGGAGTGACTCACTAACCTTACTAAGTTACTTTGAGTGTTCAGTCAGATCATACAATAATAAATTGTTATGAAGGTTAGCTACTTTTAGGTGCCTTGGTTACTTTAGACCATCACTTCATTAAGGCACATTGGTTTGCTAGTTACCTCTGCCAACTTTGTTGGAGGAGGTTATGTTTTCACTGCCATTTGTTTGTTTGCTTACCTGCTCCTAATGTAACTCAAAAAATAGTGAATGGATTTTGATGAAATTTTGAGGAAAGGTGAGCCATGGGCCAAGGAACAAGTGATTAGATTTTGATGCAAATCCAGGTATGTATCCAAGATTTTTTTTGTCCACAACATGACTCAAAAAGTAGTGAACAGCTTTTGATGAAATTTTGTGTACAGCTTTACGTAGTATTATCCTACTGTAGCAGTTCGTGTAGGTGGGTGGCGCACAGAAGGACAGCAGGACAGAACTGATTTCACACAACTCTCTTTTATTCAGCTTTTCAGCTTTTTATCTCTATTTCCACACACTCAGACACACGCACACACATCAGCCATCTGGTTGTGGAGAGAGCCCCCTCTGCTCTCGCTCTCTCCCCTTAAATAGGGCACAGTCACTGGGAAGACACACAAACACATTAATTAACGACAGGTGTAGTGATTCTGCCACTTACCTTCCCTGACCCCGCCCTCCTGTCACAGACCGATGCTAGACCACACCCCCGCTGCCACATACCCCCACTACCTTGACGGGAGAGGAAGTCCGCCACGACCATCTGTGCCCCCGGCCTGTGGATCACCTTGAAATTAAAGGGTTGGAGTGCCAGATACCAACGGGTGAGCCGCGCGTTGGCATCCTTCATGCGGTGGAGCCACTGGAGGGGCGCGTGGTCCGAACAGAGGGTGAAAGGGCATCCCAGCAGGTAGTACCGGAGGGTGAGGACCGCCCACTTGATCGCCAGGCACTCCTTCTCGATGGTACTGTAGCGCCCCTCACGCACCGACAGCTTCCGACTAATGTATAAGACTGGGCGATCCTCCCCCTCCACCCGCTGGGACAAAATGGCCCCCAGCCCTCTGTCCGACGCATCTGTCTGCAACATAAAGGGGAGAGAAAAGTCAGGGGAGTGTGAAAGTGGCCTCCCACACAGTGCAGCCTTTACCTTAGAAAAAGCCCGCTGGCATTGCTCCGTCCACTGGACCGGATCTGGTGCCCCCTTTTTAGTCAGATCAGTCAGCGGGCTGGTGACGTCCAAATAATTAGGTATAAACCTACGATAATAGCCAGCCAGCCCCAGGAACTGTCTCACCCCCTTTTTGGTCTTGGGCCTCAGGCAGGCCGCAATCGCTGTGGTCTTGTTAATCTGGGGACACACCTGCCCATTGCCCAAGTGGAAGCCCAGATACTGTACTTCCACCCGCCCAATTGCACACTTCTTCGGGTTGGCTGTGAGACCCGCCCGCCTCAGCGACCTAAGGACAGCCCTCAGGTGTTGTAGGTGCCGCGACCAGTCATTACTATAAATAATGATATCGTCTAGGTACGTGGCTGCATAGGTGGCATGGGGGCGGAGGACCCTGTCCATCAGCCGCTGAAACGTAGCGGGCGCCCCAAACAGCCCAAAAGGAAGTGTGACAAATTGGTGTAAGCCGAACGGTGTGGAAAAGGTCGTTTTTTCAAGGGATAATGGAGTCAAGGGGATCTGCCAATAACCCTTTGTTAAATCCAGTGTCGAGTAAAAACGAGCCGTGCCTAGCCGATCGAGCAACTCATCAATACGAGGCATTGGGTACGCATCGAATTTAGACACCGCGTTGACTTTTCTATAGTCTACGCAGAACCGGACTGACCCGTCGGCCTTGGGTACAAAGACCACCGGGCTGCTCCAGTCACTGTGGGACCCCTCGACAATGCCCATTTCGAGCATGGCCTCGAGTTCTTCCCGAACCACCTTTTTCTTGTGTTCGGGTAACCTGTAAGGGCGGCTACGCACTATCACCCCCAGGGGCGTCTCAATGTGGTGCTCTATGAGGTTAGTGCGGCCAGGCAGGGGCGAGAACACATCCGAAAACTCAGTCTGCAACTGGGCAACCTCCGCGAGTTGGGTCGGGGAGAGGTGGTCTCCACAGGGGACCGGAGAGGGACGTGATGCTAATGTTCCTTTTTGAACCTCCGGCCCCAGCTCCGCCTTCTCCGGAACCACCGACACCAACGCCACGGGGACCTCCTCGTTCCAGAGTTTGAGTAGGTTGAGGTGGTAAATCTGTAGCGCCCCACCCCTGTTCGTTCGCTTCACCTCATAGTCGACGTCCCCGACTCGCCGTGTGACCTCAAAGGGTCCTTGCCACTTAACGACTAATTTAGAGCTCGATGTGGGCAACAGTACGAGTACTTTCTCTCCCAGTGCGAACTCTCTAAGGCGCATACCCTTGTCGTACAGGCGGGTTTGCCGTTCTTGGGCCTGCCGCAAATTCTCCTGGGTTAGGTGTGTGAGTGTGTGGAGTTTTGCGTGCAGGTCAATAACGTATTGAATTTCATTTTTGCTTGGTGAAGGTCCCTCCTCCCAATTTTCTCGCAGCACATCTAAAATGCCGCGCGGCTTACGCCCATATAATAATTCAAATGGGGAGAACCCCGTGGAGGCTTGGGGGACCTCTCGCACTGCAAAAAGCAAGGGTTCGAGCCATTTATCCCAGTTACACACGTCCTCACTTACAAATTTTTTAATTATGTTTTTAAGGGTGCGATTAAACCGTTTCACTAAACCGTCCATTTGTGGGTGATACACGCTGATGCGGATCGGCTTAATACCTAATAACCCATACAGTTCGTTCAGTGTTCGTGACATAAACGAGGTGCCTTGATCAGTCAGAATCTCTTTCGGGATTCCAACTCGGGAGATGACGCAGAAGAGTGCCTCTGCAATACTGCATGCTGAGATATTGTGAAGAGGCACTGCTTCCGGGTATCATGTTGCATAGTCCACTAGAACTAATATAAAGTGGTACCCTCGTGTTGACTGATCTAATGGCCCTACGAGATCCATCCCAATTCTTTCGAACGGGGTCTCGATTAACGGTAGAGGGTGCAAAGGCACTTTTGGAATGGCTGCTGGATTTACTAACTGGCATTCGCGGCATGCCGTACACCACCTACGGACATTGCCGCGAATCCCCGGCCAATAGAATCGGGCCATTATTCGGGCTAGTGTTTTATCCTGCCCTAAGTGTCCAGCCATGGGATTAAAGTGAGTCGCCTGGAATACCAATTCCCGGCGGCTCTTCGGAATTAAAAGCTGCGTGACTCGCTCTTTAGTTTGAGTGTCCTGCGTCACTCAGTATAATCTATCCTTCATAATCGTGAAGTAGGGGAAAGACGGGGTGGCGTTCGGCTGGAGCTTTTGACCATCGATTACTCTCACTTGGTCAAACGCATGCCGCAGAGTCTCGTCTCGCGACTGCTCTAATGGGAAATCCGCGAGGGATTCCCCAATAGAGAGAGGAGGAGCCGGCGGCTCCTCACCCTGACGTGGAGATGACGTAGACGGCTCTGTGACAGCTGCTCCCGCCAAAGCGACACCAGGACCTCCCCCTGTTAAATGGCAGGACCCACTCTTTACTAAGTGTGTCATTAAATCCTGAAATCCCGGCCAATCAGTCCCCAAAATTAAAGAGTGGGTAAGGCGAGGATTAACCGCCGCCTTCACTATAAATTTTTCCCCTTGGAAAAAAATGTGGACTGACACTAAAGGGTAGTTGTGAACATCCCCGTGCACACACAACACCTTCACCAATTGTGCTCCCCCCAATGCTTCGTCTTGCACCAGGCTTTGGTGGATTGAGGTCTGATTACAGCCAGATTCCACCAACGCCTGATATGTATCCCCTTGGATACTCACCGGTATGCGATACGCTCTGGCCCGATCGAGGGCGGCTCCTGGCGTGTTGGGGATCCGAACCACCGCGCCCACCTCCATTACCGAGCACTGCTGTTGGAGGTGGCCCGGTTCCCCGCAGCGCCAGCAAACCGGCCCGGGCTTCCTCTCTGCACTAGTGCTCTGGGGCTCACTCACCTGAGGGGGGGGGAGAGACAGACACAGAAGGGAGACACGGAAGGGCACCGCGGGTGCAGCGGGCCAGCTGAGGTGGCGCCGGCCCCCGCCTCCGTGGTGGGGGAATGGGGTGAGGAGAAGACACAGGAGGAGGGGGGAGAGAAAGAGAGGAGAGAAGAGAAGGGGTCGTCTGCTGTCCTGCCGTCGGGACAGCCGCCAGATGATCCTCCGCCAGCTCGATTGCCTGATCCAGCGACGCCGGGCGGTGGCACTGGACCCACTCTGCGGTTCCCGCTGGTAAACGCGCAACGAACTGTTCCAGTACCACCTGGTCGATGAGTCCCTCGGCGTTGCAGCTGTCGGCCCTCAACCACTGCCAGCAGGCGTCCTGGAGTTGCTGGCCAAACGCGAACGGCCGGCTGACTTCCTCCAAGCGCAGAGCGCGGAAACGCTGATGTTGTTGCTCCGGGGTGCGTCCCACCCACTGGAGGACGGCCCGGCGAAGGTCCGTGTAGGCCAGCCGGCGGTCGGCAGGGAGCTGTAGCGCGGCCAGCTGCGCCTCTCCCGTTAGCAGGGGGAGGAGGCGCGCCGCGCGCTGTTCCACCGGCCACCCCGAGGTCTCTGCTACCTGCTCAAAGAGCGTGAAGAATGCCTCGGGGTCGTCCTGCGGGCCCATCTTCGTGAGGGTGAGGGGGGAAGGGCCTGCGGCGGTGGAGATGGTGGACCCCGCCGACGCGAGGAGGTGCCGGAACGCCCGACGATCTTCCTGTTGCGCCAGCACCAGGGCCTTGAACCGTTGTTCTTGCTCCTTTCGGAAGGCGAGCAGCGCCTGGTGCTGGCTCTGTTGGGCCGTGGCGAGGGCATGGATCAGGTCGGCGAAGGTGGAGGACTCCATGGGGCTGTTGTCTTCTGTGCTCGTCCCGGGTTTCGGCACCACTGTAGCAGTTCGTGTAGGTGGGTGGAGCACAGAAGGACGGCAGGACAGAACTGATTTCACACAACTCTCTTTTATTTAGCTTTTCAGCTTTTTATCTCTATTTCCACACACTCAGACACACGCACACACATCAGCCGTCTGGTTGTGGAGAGAGCCCCCTCTGCTCTCGCTCTCGCTCTCTCCCCTTAAATAGGGCGCGGTCACTGGGAAGACACACAAACACATTAATTAACGACAGGTGTAGTGATTCTGCCACTTACCTTCCCTGACTCCGCCCTCCTGTCACAGACCGATGCTAGACCACACCCCCACTGCCACACCTACATTCAAGTGATTTGATTTTGATGTTGATAATATGTGGCTTTGCAGAGGTATGCACTCTACTAAGTGCTCTTCTAATTATTATATCAGTACAATGAGCTATCAGCAAAGAACTCTGAGAATGATTTACAGCAGAACAAGACACGACTTTTCTACAGAACTATCATGAGGTTGAGGTGCTCATTGGATATTGTGTGTGAGTTCATGGGGCTTGACTGTCACATTCAAAACTGTCAATCACATTATCAACAACAGCCTTTTATTAGTCATCAAATAACTCCTACAAAACACCTTTATTTTAAGGGAAAAATTGTGGGAAATGTCAAGGTCAAATAAATGAAAAGTGACAGAACACTATTCTCAGAAATGAGTTGTAGAGATAGTAACTTAAAATGTGAGTTGAGGTCTGTTCCCATTCACCAACATGGAAATAGGCAGTTTTAAAAATTTGTGCTGCAGCCAGCCACTAGAGGAACCCATAAAAAATTGATTCTACTTGAATCTGTTACAATGCCCACCCATATAAACAGTCATTGGTTGAGCACAAACATGTAGACAATCTTGGGAATTCCAAGGATTGTTGGATGGTTGAGGAAAAATGAGGTACAATCAATCACAGCTAACATGAGTAGTATCCAATTACATTTGCAATTTACTTTAGCGTGTCAGCATACAATGATGTCTTTCATGAAGGAGAGTGTGAGGCCAAGTTTACATTAGACCGTATCTGTCTCATTTTCTTCGCGGATGCACTGTCCGTTTACATTAAAACGCCTGGAAACGCTAGGAAACGGGAATCCGCCAGGGTCCACGTATTCAATCCAGATCGTGTCTGGTCCGGTGCTGTGTAAACATTGAGAATACGCGGATACGCTGTGCTGAGCTCTAGCTGGCGTCGTCATTGGACAACGTCACTGTGACATCCACCTTCCTGATTTGCTGGCGTTGGTCATGTGACGCGACTGCTGAAAAACGGCGTGGACTTCCGCCTTGTATCACCTTTCATTAAAGAGTATAAAAGTATGAAAATACTGCAAATACTGATGCAAATACTGCCCATTGTGTAGTTATGATTGTCTTTAGGCTTGCCATCCTTCCACTTGCAAGTGGTAAGTGACTTGCGCACAGCCGCTCAGTCCCGAATCACTGCTCGTGCGCTTACCTCGCGCGCTCTGTGAGCTGCGCAGGGCCAGAGTGCGCACCCTCCAGAGGGCACTCGCTGTTCAGGGCAGAGTGATTTGGAGCGCAGCCGCTGAGGAGGAAGCGATGAGCCGCACTGACACATTTCTCAACTTACGTGCCGAATGTGATTAGCGTATCCGTGTATTGGCGTTGCTGTGTGCACGCGAATCGTGTATTGGCGTTGCTGTGTGCACGCTAATCGTTTTTAAAAACGTTAATCTGATGATCCGCTGATATGGTCTAATGTAAACCCCACCTGAGCATAAAGGGTATAATGCAATACCATTCTGTATATGCATCTATATATGTTGACTGCTCAAACTACCCATATCCATATGTACAGTGGCATGCAAAAGTTTGGGCACCCTTGCTGAAAATGTCTGTTACTGTAAATAGTTAAGTGAGCAGAAGATGAACTGATCACCAAAAGGCATAAAGGTAAAGATGACACATTTCAGCATTTTATGCAGGATTTGTGTATTATTTTTGTTTTGTACAATTGGAGAGTGAAAAAAGAAAAGGAACACCATGCGAAAGTTTGGACACCCCAATACATTTGAGTTCTCAGGTAACTTTTACCAAGGTTCCAGACCTTAATTAGCTTATAGAACTGTGGGTTGTTCAAATTCTTCATTAGGAAAGGTCAGATGATGCAGATTTCAAGGCTATATAAATTCTCTGACTCCTCAAACTTGTCCCTAAAATCAGCAGCCATGGGCTCCTCTAAGCAACTCCCTAGCATTCTGAAAAATAAAATAATTGATGCTCACAAAGCAGAAGGCTACAAGAACATAGCAAAGTGTTTTCAGGTAGCTTTTTCCTCAGATCATAATGTTATTAAGAAATGGCAGTTAACAGAAACAGTGGAGATCAAGGTGAGGTCTGGAAGATGAAGAAAACTTTCTGAAAGAACTACTCGTTGGATTGCTAGAAAGGCAAATAAAAACCTCAGTTTGACTGCAAAAGACCTTCAGAAAGATTTAGCAGACCCTGGAGTGGTGGTGCACTGTTCTACTATGCAGACACCTGAACAAATATGACCTTCATGAGAAAGTCATCAGAAGAAAACCTTTCCTGTGTCCTAGCCACAAAATTCAGTGTCTGAAGTTTGCAAATGAACATCTAAGCAAGCCTGATGCATTTTGGAAACAAGTCCTGTGGACTGATGAAATCAAAATAGAACTTTTTGGCCACAATGTGCAAAGGTATGTTTGGAGAAAAAAGGGTGCCAAATTCCAGGAAAAGAACACCTCTCCAACTCTGAAGCATGGGTGTGGATCGATCATGCTTTGGGGTTGTGTTGCAGCCAGTGGCACAGGACACATTTCACTGGCCGAGGGAAGCATGAATTTGAATAAATACCAGCAAATTCTGGAAGCAAACATCACACCATCTGTAAAAAAGTTGAAGTTAAAAAGTTAAAAAGAGTCCTACAATAAGACGATGATCCAAAACACACCTCAAAATCTACAATGGAATACCTCAAGAGGCACAAGCTGAAGGTTTTGCCCTGGCCCTCACAGTCCCCTGACCTAAACATCATTGAAAATCTGTGGATAGATCTCAAAAGAGCAGTGCATGCAGGACAGCCCAGAAACTTGTAGAACTGGAAGCCTTTTGCAAGGATGAATGCACGAAAATCCTCCAGGTAAGAACTGAAAGATTATTAGCTGGCTACAAAAAGTGTTTACAAGCTGTGATACTTGCCAAAGGGGGTGTTACTAAGTACTGACCATGTCAGGTGCCCAAACTTTTGCTTCAGGTCCTTTTCATTTTTTGGTATTTTACATCTGTAAATGATGGAAATAAAAATGTAATCTTGCGGAAAATATTAAAAAAATGTGTCACCTTTACCCTTTTGCCTTTTGGTGATCAGTTCATCTTCTGCTCACTTAACTATTCACAGTAACAGACATTTTCAGCAAGGGTGCCCAAACTTTTGCATGCCACTGTATACTTCCAAAGTGGGAGTGGCCTAAACACACACATAGTCTCTCTCTCTCTCTCTCTCTCTCTCTCTTTCTCTCCCCACTATGCCCTCTGGAAGAACCAGAAAACACTGGAAAAATCCTAGATTTAGAAATGCCAGTATTGGTATAGTCTGTAAATTCAGTCTCTGACAGTTCCTCAACCTCAGCTACATCACTCTAGTTCATAAATGATCTCAAATAGAAATGTGTTTGCAGGATTTTTAAAAAATCCCACAGCATTGTGCTGGTGTTTATCCCATGTACTTTACATCCGTCTGCATGCATGACCACATGGATGCAACTTTTTATCACATCCCACAGGATCCCAGTTCCCGATGCACAACTTTAGTTGCACCCAATGCCTTGTGAAACTTTCTGGCAAAGTTTTCAAAACACATACACAGAAAAAAAAGAACAGAGAGCCCTTATCTCATCATCTCTAGCCACTTTATCCTGTTCTACAGGGTCGCAGGCAAGCTGGAGCCTATCCCAGCTGACTACAGGTGAAAGGCAGGGTACACCCTGGACAAGTCACCAGGTCATCACAGGGCTGACACATAGACACAGACAACCATTCACACTCACATTCACACCTACGGTCAATTTAGAGTCACCAGTTCACCTAACCTGCATGTCTTTGGACTGTGGGGGAAACCAGAGCACCCAGAGGAAACCCATGCGGACAACATGCAAACTCCACACAGAAAGGCCCTCGCTGGCCACGGGGCTCGAACCCGGACCTTCTTGCTGTGAGGCGACAGTGCTAACCACTACACCACCGTGCTGCCCTTAGAGAGCCCTTATATGTATCTGTATTTGTTTCTGTTTAGAACAAAGTGTCTGTTCATTCCAAACAATGTTTGTACACAAATGTACACAAATCCCTAATATACATGGATCACTAATGACAAAGATTTTCAGGTTTTAAGGCTCACAATAACTCTAAAGTCTTCAAAACATTTATTATATTTGTCTGAAGATGTAGTAAGGAAGTATAAGGGTATGTGAACTGGATCAATCCAGATAATTTTGGTTTCCAGCAATAGGTATTCTATTTGTTTAAGTCCTTCTCTATTTGGCTCTCCTGGTCCTGCAGCCATAACTAATATGCTGTTGATTCTCAGATTGTCTGATAAATAACCTTAATGCTCATGTGTTAGTTTGTTAAAATCAGGAAAAAAAAAACCACTGGAGTAAAAACCAGTGTTTTTACTAGTTCTCACCATCAGAATAGACAGAATTTAGCTCTACACTTTAGTTTATATTTCTTTTGAATACATAACATTTGCTTAATTATGCTGTATGTATTTTTTAAAAATATATATCAGTTATTTTGCAAAATGTTGGAAAATGTAGGGAACTTACATTTAACTTCACTAGCATGCTCATACAAGATGCTGTTATTCTCATGCAGATTGATGTGAGATCATCTGAAAGGGCTCTGGAAGCATGACATTGTGAATGTGAGTGGAGGGAGTGCCCTCCAGTGAAAATTTGATTAAGATGATATTAAATGCAAATTCAAACCTCACGCGGGCATGCAACTGCATCTAGGGGAGTTGCAAAAGAAGTGATCCACATGTATCATTTCTGTCGAGATACTTTTCAGGAAAGATATTTGTCTGTTGGTGATGCTAAATATAGTGTTATGAACTGATTACTTGATGGTGGATGGACTGCCCATGGCAATGCACCAGTATATTAAAGGGAGTTGTGTATGAAGTTTCCTGTTTATTGAGTTTGTGGTTGTAGCTGAGGCTAGGAAAATAAGACCACTATTAGATTAGACTATATTATGATCTGTTTGTTTGATTGGGCCGACAAGACACTTCCTTGCAGATTGCTTTTGAGTCAGGCTGATGTATAGCAAAAGAAGGCTTTATGCAAAGATTAGTCTGCTGGTAATACAGTGTTAATATATTTGTACTGGAATCTGTCAGGGGACTGAAAACACAGCAATAAAGAGACAACCAGAACACAGTTTGTTTAACCCATTTCATATTAAACAGTAATTCTCATTTGCATTGATCAGCAAGGCCTAATAATGAAGAATATTTACATTCAGTCTTTGGAAACATGGAAACTGCAGATACAGTATGTGGTTTCCTGCTTAAACCCAGGCTTTCTAGACGAATAAGTAGCATTTCATAATTTGCCATATTATACTAAGATATGTAATACAGAATAGAGTGTGTATTGGAATTTGAACATGCATTGTAAATTTCTAGTTTAAACTCAACTACTAAGGCCTTATGCTCATTATTGTATTTACTAACACAAATGCAAAAGACACCACATACCGTAAGTAATGCCTTCCAAATGACTGCATGCTGATCAAGGAGGTGAGGGCAAAAGTAGATGAGGTAATAGTGGAGGCTTGCAGTGGGAATGTGCCACAACAGAGAGTGAGAGGGAGTGGAAGCTAAATCATGTGCCACAGTTGGGAGAGCAGCAGAGAGACTGAGGAGTTTAGGTGTCCCTTGAGTGACAATAGCAGGACTGATTCAGTATTCCAGGGTTCCGGGCATACTCTAAGGCTGACTATTTTGATACATATTGATGGATGTCAGCATTCCAGACACATTAAATGGAAATTAATGTAAATTGCATACAGGGACATTACCATAATTGTGCCCATAATTAGACACACAATAATGATTGATCTGAACCAGGATCAGAACAACACAGATTTTAAAAGGAACAGTGTGGGATTTTTTAACCTGGGTTCTATTTTCCAATCTCTTTGGGTCCATATACTTACCAGGGACAAAAATGACTGAAATTGGTCTCCTGTAACTGGTAACTACAAAATGGCTGTACAACGTAATCCTCTGGGGCAAACATACACGTTAAAGTAAAGCGCTTGTTTTTGTCACTGACAGGCTCATAATGTTATTATAAATATCTGACAACATTGGAAAGGATTCCTACAGAGATACACCTGTGTCTGTTTACCTGAAAAACTGCAAAGAAACTGTAGAAAATGACTGCAGATATGTGGCAGGATTATACTGTATAGCTGTTTTGCGGTTGCCAGTTATAGAGTTCTAACTCAATACTGTACTGATTTCAATCAAGTTTATCCCTAGTAAATATTTGGACCCCAAATAGGGCCCAGTTTAAAAACTCCCGCTTTCCTTTAAATATGACAATGATAATAATGATCTAAATTGGACTGTGTTTATGCTATCTATAAATCTGTCATTTTTACAGTCCATTACTGGCCAAAGAAATTGGTAGTTACTGTACTTACTGAATGGCATGATGTAGTCTGCATTACTGACTAAAATATAAATCAAATCAAGTTTATTTGTACAGCGCTTTTAACAATAAACATTGTCGCAAAGCAGCTTTACAGAATTTGAACGACTTAAAACATGAGCTAATTTTATCCCTAATCTATCCCCAATGAGCAAGCCTGTGGCGACGGTGGCAAGGAAAAACTCCCTCAGACGACATGAGGAAGAAACCTCGAGAGGAACCAGACTCAAAAGGGAACCCATCCTCATTTGGGCAACAACAGACAGCCTGACTATAATATTAACAGTTTTAACAGGTATAACCCTCAACTGTCCTCATGGGGCCGTCCTTCACAGGAGTGGGGCGATAAAACTCCGACCAGACACAGGGCACCAGGATGGATCAAGCAGGTCCGAGGGGCAGAAGAGGCCAGCATCTCAATCCCAGGATCAACATGTAACTCAGAGGGACAGATGGGGGGGGGGGGGGGGGGAGAGAGAGAGAGAAAGAAAACACGTTGTTAGGTATGCCCTAAAAATGACAAGTATTAAATCTGTGTGGTAGGCTCGCAGAGACGAGAGTCTTTACATCAGGCATAACACACAATGGCATGTTAATATGGTAAAAAATATATCATGACCTGCTCTGGCTGGATGCTTGATTGGGTGATGGGAGCACACTCCTCAGCAATGATGAGATGCAGATGGGACCCTTAGGCCTGGCCAAGACAATTCAGTTACATTTCACCGGGTCTGGGACATGCGACAGAATGTCTGACGGCCGATTCCCTGCAGGCTACGATAGCCAGTCGAGGTCCCCACCGTCTCTACCAAAAGATTTCCTGTTGACTCCATGTAACTCAGAGGGACAGATTTGGGGTGGGGGGGAGAGAAAGAAAACACAGGTGGTTAGGTATGCCCAATGTCACCTGAATAAGTAGGAACAGTATACATATTGCACCGAGTACAAGCAGGGACTCCGGCAACTAACTATGACAGCATAACTAAAAGGAGAGAGCCAGAAGGTAACACAGGCATGAGGGAGCCCTGGGACATAAAGCAGCCAGCCACTACACCGTCAACAAACTCGAGTGAGCAAGCAAGTGGGGACTGACAGCATCCATACATCCCAGTTTACCAAAACACTCTATGTCTGAGGACCCTCCAGATCTACTCCTTTACCTCATAAACACCATTAACAAAAGGCTTGACTAAACAGATATGTTTTCAGCCTAGACTTAAATGCTGAGACTGTGTCTGATTCCCGAACATTACTTTTATACTCCATACACATCAGAACATGTATGGATGTAATGGATAAGAATCAGAAATAAATGTAAAACAGTGTTAAATATAGTAGTAGTAGTAGTAAAATATACTACAGTATTACAGGCTAAACCTTTAATAAACCTGCTAAACAAGTAAAAACACTGTTTTACATTTATTTCTGATTCTTATCCATTACATCCATACATGTTCTGATGTGTCCCTATATCCATACTAACAGAAATGTGTTGACAATGAGACTATTCTTTGAAAGCTTTGAAATATAGGATTGTTCCTTTTAAAACCATGTAATGCAATCCGAAAACAAATATTTTAAATGACTAATTTTAAATATCTCAAATAAAACAAAGAAGTTTGCATTCATTTCAACACCCAAACTTTGATGATCATAGTAGTAGGATTTGATAACAGCATCCTTTTATTTAGAATATTTTCCAAAAAATGTTCCCCAGCTGCACCATATTCATTTGGCTTAGTCAATGGCAGCCAGTCCCCAGTTTAATCTTTTATTTGTAATTAGAGTTTTACCTATTGATCTGTTTCATGTGATGTATGATCACAGCACCATATTTATGATAGAAAGGTTTCGGAGTTACTGACCAATGTGTCTTCAATGTGCTGCATTGCAGGGTGTTTCAATAGCCATCAAAAACTACAGATGTTCTATTTTACTCCATGACAAAAGACTCTGATCACAGAATAAGATTTGTAGGTACAATCACATGAGAAAACCAGATCCTAAAATTTCTCACTTTACACCAATTAGCCAAAACATTAAAACCATTGACAGGTGAAGTGAATAACATTGGTTGTCTCGTTACAATGGCACCTGTCAAGAGGTGAGATATAACTACATTAGGCAGAAAGCAAACAGTCAGTTCTTGAAGTCGATGTGTTGGAAGCAGGAAAAATTGGCAGGTGTAAGGATCTGAGCGACTTTGACAAGGGCCAAATTGTAATGGCTAAATTACTGGGTCAGAGCATCTCCAAGTCAGGTTAGAGTTAGGCCTGGCTGGGTGTATCTACATATCTACCCTGACTACACAGTTCACTGACTACTTTTAGGTAGCAAGTAATGATACCACAAAATCTTGATTTTATTTATAAAGCCTGGTATGTTGATACTGCTCTTTACTTACCCAACCATAAAATTTCCTATCTTTCAATTGCCACATCTTTGCAATTGCCACTCAGAAATACTGAGTTGAGGCATTTATTTAATTATGTTCATAATGTGTTTACAGGCAAAAAAAAAAAGCATTTGGCTTGGGCTCTCAAACCCTCTTATCATTCTCTGATTACTCATTTGTGATTCATACAGTGCATTGACAGAGGATGAGCTACACTGTATGAGGTTAGTACTCCTTGTGTTCTATTATACACCATCATATGACTCACAAGGATCTCTCTCTCTCTCTCTCTCTCTCTCTCTCTCTAGTCCAGCATCTTGTGACCACCAAGATTAATGGCTTTCATGAAGAGGAATGTATAAAATCACTATAATATACAGCAGTGAAATTGCTACAGTCACCTTGGTGCTGAGTCTTTAATAATATTGAAAATATATTTAGCAGGGCCTGACAGTCCTCAATCTTTCTACTGAGTGTGATTTTCGCAGTGGTACATTCTGCGATTAGAGGAACTCAAATCCTGCCACCCACTGAGGTTCATCAATATTTTCAACCTGCAGGGGAAGACACGGTATGTGAATCCTTAGTGTAATTACATTAAATATCATACAGTCAGTACAAACAATGATCAAAGCCTGGAATTACTCATCAGAGAAGTCATAGTGGTTGGGCGGAGAGGCGAGAGAGAGAGAGAGAGAGAGAGAGAGAGAGAGAGAGAGAGATTTGTGTTGTATTCCTATTTTAAATATCTCCATTGCCATTCATGTGCAGGGGACAGTAATTTAGACATGGTTGACAAAAGCAACACTGAGCAAAAATGACTCTTCATCTGTGTGTACTCTTTTCTTCTCAAGGCCTACAGACCCAATCTCTTTTGCACACTCTTTTCTCTCTCCACCTGGTACCAAGTCGTTCAAATGTTTGCTTCGGCATATTTACACTCTCAATCCACTGGTTCCTCAGGTGGAGTGGTGTGTCAGTTCCCATGATCCGCAGTGAGATACTCAAACAGAGTCACTTACTGGAGTGAAGCCAGTGTCTGTACAGAGCTCAATACTGCTTGGCATTTTAACATGTGCTCAGTGGCATACTGTGTTCACTTACGTGGGTGTAAGAAAACTTTTGATTCTATCAGAGTCAACATTGCTTCTGGCTGTTTTAATGTTTGATGATAAATACCACTCAAAATATACATAAAATAACTGGATATTCTGGATTCACTTCATACACAGCTGCCATTTGCTTGTTTATTGATGCTATAGTCCCTATTTCTGAAGCTGTGCAAACCTTGAGCTTCCACAAATGCTAACTTCCTGTTCAAGGTCATAGCTGTCAGTGTTGAGGCAGCATTGTTAGAGGAGAGAGGGACAGACCCAAAAATAGAGGCGATTTCTGTCCTTTGTCAAGCCAGCCATCTCCATTTCCCTATGGGTCAGCGATACTGATCTAAGAATCAGCCCCATGATAAAGATCACACATCGAGTGGGAAACCTCCCCCAGGAGTTAATTGAAGTCAAAGAGAGTCACATCAGCTCAGATCAGGTAGATGACCCATGCAGTGCATGATTTTCTTTTCTTTTTTTGCTTTTTTCTTCTTCTTTTTTGATCAATGCTCACTCTCTTTCCCAGTGTACTTTAAATAAACAAAAGCCCATGGCGATGCCTCTCAATGTCATTGCTAATGCTTGAATCGCTTGAAACTCCATGGGTCACCTTCCTGGAGCTGATGAGCTGCAGTGAGGATGGAGGAGAATTGCAGTAGATTTGTGTTCTCCTACTTTATGGTCAGAGTCAGAAGCTGCAGACTACAGCTACAGACTACAGACTACTACTCTCATAATCCTCAGCCCACAATCTCAAAGTCAGGTTTCTATTCCCTGCTCACAGCCGCCTTACTAATGACCAATGACAGATGGTCGTGTGGCTAGGAGGGCTAAAATCTAATAACTATGAATAGATTGACAATGAAACTATTTAGGTTGAACAATAAGTTATACTGTATAACAAGGTTTCATTGATTATGGGGACATTTCACTTCTGTGCTATCACCTGTCATAACTGTCACTGACAGACTGCATCTACATTCTGAGCTAGAATGAAATCAGCCCCAGTATGCTTGTTCATAATATTCTGTGTATTTTTCTTATTACTAGTGGTGGTGCTGTTACGTTTGGTTCCACAAAAGTCCAAAATAATCTGGTTTAGGACATTTTGGTAACAGATAATCTGATGTGGATGCTGAAAATGAACCATTTTAACTTTGAAAACTAAAAAATGTCTTACTCCTGCTAGTATGTGTAGTGGATGTTACACAGTGATACAAAGATATGAAGTTTATCTTCGAGTGGTGAACATATTCACAAGTGAGCAAAGCGAATGAATGATATATTTTTCAACATGAGAAGAAAGTCCATATCTTCGCACCACCTTGCAGTGTTCTTTTTATTATATGGGCACATGCACAAAAAATATGCAAGTTAATCATCTCTTCTCATTATCTCTAGCCGCTTTATCCTGTTCTACAGGGTCGCAGGCAAGCTGGAGCCTATCCCAGCTGACTACGGGCGAAAGGCGGGGTACACCCTGGACAAGTCGCCAAGTCATCACAGGGCTGACACATAGACACAGACAACCATTCACACCTACGGTCAATTTAGAGTCACCAATTAACCTAACCTGCTTGTCTTTGGACTGTGGGGGAAACTGGAGCACCCGGAGGAAACCCATGCGGACACGGGGAGAACATGCAAACTCCACACAGAAAGGCCCTTACCGGCCACGGGGCTCGAACCCGGACCTTCTTGCTGTGAGGCGACAGTGCTAACCACTACACCACCGTGCCGCCTGCAAGTTAATCAAAAGAATTTTAATTTTGAACTGGTTCACCATTTTGACAACGTGCATCTAGTCAGCGTGAAAACACTGGGAGTGACATCATCAGAGTGAAATATTGGGAAATATGTCACTCAGATCTGCAATTTATTTTGTATGAAAAATGTGAGTTTTTCAACACAAGAAGATAAACTTCATATTTTCAAGCCAAGGTGTGATTTTCTTTTTATTATATAGACACATTCACAAAGAAAAAGTACCCAAATTTATCAAAACAATTAATTGATTTCCTCACGAGCGACATATAGAGATTCATGTCACTGGTGGTGTAGTGGTTAGTGCTGTTGCCTCAAAGCAAAAAGGTTCTGCGTTTGAACCTCATGGCCGATGGGGGGCCTTGCTATGTGGAGTTTGCATGTTCTCCCTGTGCCTGTGTGGGTTTGCTCTGGTTTCCCCCACAGTCCAAAGACATGCAGATTAGATAAAATCCACAAAACCACTGGGTTTGTACAAGACAGTGTTAGCTGTCCCAAGCTCGGATAGCTTGGGGAGGGTTGTGTCAGGAAGGATATCCGGTGTAAAACCTATGCCAAATTTAAGGTTGAGATTAGCGTGAGCTAAACTGGTTATTAACCTTCTGAAAATAAAGTCATTATATATTTTATATAATGGTTTTGGTTCTCCATGTCCAGGATGTAGCTCATATGAAAAAATACAAGTGGCGTTATTTCCTAGTAAACCACTCGTGTCTATATAATATATATTTTTATCAGTTACCCCTACTAATGAACCTCTTTACAATCACTATATACAGCTGTGGTCAGAAGTTTACATACAGTGACATGAATGTCATTTTGGATATGAATGTCATGGAAATATTTGGGCTTTCGGTAATTTCTTTGAACTGTTCTTTTTATGTGGCAGAATGTACAGCATACATCTTTAATAAAAAAAACACTAGAATTTGGTGCACAAGTTTTAATTTTCTTTGGGTTTTCTGAAATGAACACAGGGTCAAAATTATACATACAGGGTCAAAAATATACATACAGCACACCTAATATTTGGGTAAAATGTCTCTTTGCAAAATTCACCTTGGGCAACCATTTTCGTTTACCAAGAACAAGCTTCTGGCAGAATTCTGGTTGGATATTTCATGACTCTTCATGGTAGAATTGGTAGAGTTCAATTAATTTTTTTTTTCTTGGCATGGACTAGACTTATAAGCACGGTCCATATATTTTCAATAGGGTTGAAGTCAGGGCTTGTTTTAAACTTAATGTTAGCCTGCTTTATCCTCCATGACCAACTCTAATGCATGTTTGGGTTCATTGTCCTGTTGTAATTCCCATGTCCCAAGTTGTGTTCAAGTTTCTGATGGTTTATGCTGAAGAATTCTGAGATAGTCCTCCTTCTTCATTATTCCATCCACTTTGTGCAATGAACCAGTTCCACTGGCAGCAAAACAGCCCCAGGGCATGATGATCCTACCACCACCACCAGCTGGTACAGTGTTCCTCTGTACATGGTGGTCATTGTGGCCAAACAACTCAATCTTTGTCTCATCTGACCATACAGCTATCCTCCAGAAGGCTTTTTTCTTTGTCTGAGTGGTCAGATTCAAGCTTTAGTTAAGCTTGAAGGTGTCAATTTTGGATCGGGGGTTATTTCTTGGATAGCAGCCTCTTAGTCCATAGTGATCTGAACTGTAGACAGTGATCCATCAGGTTCCAGTTCATGGCAGGGCTGTGCCATGGTGGTTCCCAGGTTGTTCCTGACCATCCAAACCAATTTCCTTTCAGCTGAGGACGACAGTTTGGATTTTCTTGAAGCAAAGTGGCTTGGCAAAGTGACTACACCTCACAGTAACTTGGATACAATTGTTTGAACTGATCTTAGAATTTGCAGTTGTTTAGAAATGGCTCCAAAAGACATTCCGAAGTTGTGTATATCTGTGATCTTCTTTCTCAGATTTGCACTGAGCTCCTTGGATTTCCCATTTTACTCTGTGTTGGCACAGAAAAGCTACCAGCTGTAGTCAATCATGATCACTAACAAGAAGTTAAGAGACCTTGGCAAGATAAGAAACATATTGGAAGTTTCAGCACCTCTGAATTAATCTAAGTATCTGAATTAACAATCTAATTTTTGATCTTGTATGTATAATTTTGACCCTGTGTTTATTTCAGAAAACCCAAAGAAAATTAAAACTTGTGCACCAAATTCTAGTGTTGTTTTTTTTTTAAATTAAAGATGTATGCTGTACAATCATTCTGCCACAGAAAAAGAATAGGTCAAAGAAATTACTAAAAGCCCAAATATTTCCATGACATTCATATCCAAGATGACATTCATGTCACTGTATGTAAACTTCTGACCACAATTGTACATATATGTGTATGTATGTATGTATGTATGTATGTATGTATGTATGTATGTATGTATGTATGTATATGTATTCTGTCTTTTGGTTCTGAATATTTCAGCGAGGACTATGCTGTGCAGATCTGCCTGTCTTTCTATCTGCCTACACACACACACACACACACACACACACACACACACTTCTTTTTAAATACATTTTTATGTATGCACTATATCTATTTTAATGAAGCACTGGAAATGGGATATATGTGTTTTGCATTCACAAAGTCTCTGAAAGTAAATAGGCACACATAAACTGAAAAACCTTCCTTCTAACGATCAATATGGACTCCAGGACACACCCACATTTCCATACATGGTCTCAAGAACCAGTCATACCTTAGCTTCTTGTTATTGGCATTTGCAGGGAACCTCTAGAGTATGTCTCTCCAGCTGTTGCTTTGGTGAATTTTGGGGAAATGCTCCTCGTCCTCATTGTGATGTATGATCCAAGACAGAGCAGCAGTAGCATACAGCGGCCTCTCCAGATCCAAAGTGGTGCTTTCTTGTGTCATTTTTTCCCTTTTCCTGACCTTGTACAGCACATGGACATTGGATCAACTGATGTTCGTGTCTACCATCACCAGACACTTCTTCAGTACAGAAATCATGCAGAAAATATCATAAAAGATGATCTGCTGGAGAAGTTATGAAACCTCAGCCTGCTGCAAGGAACAGGCCTCCAGTCCTTGGCTAGTCCAGCCCTGTGGCCGGTAACCTGGGGAGGAGCCATTGAAAGTGGTGTGCGAGGAGGCAAAAACGCGGCAAGCATGGGGGTGTCTGTGCTAGGCTAACAGCTAACTCTAGCTGGCTCGGTCTCCCATCCATTCTACTTTCCAATGTCTGCTCCTTGGAAAATAAGCTAGACTGAATGGGATAGCTTCGTTCCAAGCCAACAGAAATGCAGCTCTGTGTGGTAAGACTTTTGGAGGTAGCTTGTGTATATACATCAACACAGAATGGTGCAGGAATTCTGTGCTAGTCTCTGGTTATTGATCATTGCTAGTGGAGTTTGTGACTTAGATGTAGACCATTTTATTTACCAAGGGAATTCACTTCTGCATTCATAACAGGAGTTTACATTCCCCCCAGTGGAAGTGCTCTGTCTACTTTACGGTACTATCAGCGAACTTCAAAATGCACACCCAGATGAATTGTTTATTGTTGCCAGAGATTTCAACCATGCAAATCTCTGGTTAGTGCTCCCTAAATTCCATCAGTACGTGGACTTTGCAACGAGAGGAGCGAATGCACTGGATCTTGTTTACACAAACATTCCTGGTGTGAACTGGGCAGAGCCCCACCACCACCTTAGCTCTCAGAACACATCTCTGTTATGCCAATAACAGAGCCAATAATGGCCATCTCTGCTCTCCATGACTGTTTTGAGAGAACTGACTGGGATAGGTTTAGGGAGGCTGCAACCAATGGCAACTCCATCAACTTAGAGGAGTACACAGCATCAGTGACCAACTACTGATAATATCATCAACAAGTGCATTGATGATGTTACTGTCTCTAAAATTATCCTCTAAGATCATCACCACTCACCTCAACCAGAAACTGTGGATTACTGCAGAGGTGCGCACACTACTGAAGATCCGAGATGCTGCCTTCAGAGCAGGTGACAGAGCGGACCTAAGGTGAGGGCCAAACTGTCTTGGGCCATCAGAGCAGCAAAGCACACACACACCCAGAGAATTCACAGCTACTTTCATTACAGTGGTGACATATGGCACATATGGCAGAGCATCCAGGCCATCACAAACTACAGGAAAACACCACCTGCCTGTGACAATGATGCCTCCCTTCCAGATGCGTTGAACAGCTTTTATGCATGGTTTGAGGCACAAAATGGTGTGGCAATGAGGAAGACCATCCCTCCTCCCAATGACCAGGTGCTGTGTCTGACCACAGCTGATGTGAGGAAAATGCCATCGTTCTAAAGTGCTTCAAGACCACTACTATTGTCCCCATGCTGAAGAAGTCTTCAGTGTCCTGCCTCAATGACTACTGTCCCATTGCACTCACACCCATCATTATTAAGTGCTTTGAGAGGCTTGTCATGAGGCACATAAAGACCCTGCTGCCTCCCTCACTGGACCCCCTGCAGTTCGCATATCGCCATAATCGGTCAACGGATGATGCCATAGCCACCACCCTTCATCTGGCCCTTAGCCACCTGGACAAAAAGGGCACATATGTTTGAATGCTGTTCATAGACTTCAGGTCAGCATTCAACACAATCATTCCTTAGCAGCTAATTGGAAAGCTGAGCCTGCTGTTACCTCCCTCTGTTACTGGATCCTTGACTTCCTGAATGAAAGACCTCAGTCAGTCCGGATTGTGAGCAGAACTTCCAGCATCACCATACTGAGCACTGGGGCCCCCCAGGGCTGTATGCTCAGTCTACTGCTGTTCACTCTGCTGACTCATGACTGTGCAGCAATGCACAGTTCAAATCACATTGTCAAGTTTGCTGATGACACAACTGTGGTGGGTCTCATCAGTGGGAACGATGAGTCAGCATACAGAGAGGAGATGCAATGGCTATCGGACTGGTGCAGAGCCAACAACCTGTCTCTGAACGTGGACAAAACAAAAGAGATGGTTGTTGACTTCAGAAGAACACGGAGTGACCACTCTCCACTGTACTTCGACAGCTCACTTGTGGAGAAGGTCAAGAGCACCAAATTCCTTGATGTTCATCTGGCAGAAAACCTCGCCTGGTCCCTCAACCAGCTCCATAGACAAGAAAACCCAGCAGGGTTTCTACTTCCTACAGAAAACCCATCTCCCAGCACCCATCCTCACAATATTCTACAGAGGGAATATTGACAGCATTCTAAACAGCTGCATCATGGTCTAATTTGGGAACTGCACCGTCTCGGATCGCAAGACCCTACCGCGGATAGTGAGGACAGCTGAGAAGATCATTGAATTCTCTCCTCCCTCCTGCATGGACATTTACACCACTTGCTGCATCTGGAAAGCCACCAGCATTGTGGATGACCCCATGCACCCCCACGCAATCTCTTCACCCTCCTGCCATCTGGAAAAAGGTACCGAAGCATTCAGGTCTTCACAGACAGACTTTGTAACAGTTTCTTTCCACATGCCATCAGACTCCTCAATTCTGAGGGACTGGACTGGTACACATGGACTGTTGATCACACCACTCCCACTGCAGTCTTTGCATAGTGAAGAACAATGCACTATTATTTTTTTTAATAATGTTTTCAATGGGGTGGCATGGTGGTGTAGTGGTTAGCACTGTTGCCTCACAGCAAGAAGGTCTGGGTTTGAGCTCCATGGCCGGCGAGGGCCTTTCTGTGCAGAGTTTGCATGTTGTCTGCGTGGGTTTCCTCTGGGTGCTCCGGTTTCCCCCACAGTCCAAAGACATGCAGGTTAGGTTAACTGGTGACTCTAAATTGACCGTAGGTGTGAATGTGAGTCTGAATGGTTGTCTGTGTCTATGTGTCAGCCCTGTGATGACCTGGCGACTTGTCCAGGGTGTACCCCGCCTTTCACCCGTAGTCAGCTGGGATAGGCTCCAGCTTGCCTGCAACCCTGTAGAACAGGATAAAGTGGCTAGAGATAATGAGATGAGATGAGATATGCTAACTCAAAATGCACACTCAAACTTTCCGCACAGTGACAGGTACTGATTGGCACTGTACTGTCTCTTTGTGTTAGTTGTCGTTTTGCACCTTTATGCTGTTGATGTTTGCACTTTATGTTGTGTGTAGTTTATTGTCTGCAATGTTTGCACCCTCTGTACTGTTGCACTTTGTTGTTATATGTTGATTTGCAGTCCTGTGATGTTCAATGTAGCACCATGGTCCTGGTGAAACGTTTCATTTTAACTGTGCACTGTACCAGCTGTATATGGTTGAAATGACAATAAAAAGCCTTAACTTTGACTTTGTGCTTCTTGATTTTATTAAATTTGCAGCCCTCTGCCTCCTGTGGGGGTGTGGTTTTAAGTGGTATGGAAGCCTTTACAATGTCACTCCATTTAAGTTTTGGAGGAGTCAGTGGTGCCGATGATGGTGCAACAGAAACAAAAGGTTCTTGATGCCTCCCTGTCCACACGGCAACGGATTCAGGTGACTCCAATACAATTGCTTATCGTTTAGGCCTGGCGTCCACACGGCACCGGCGTTTTGGGTGCCCAAAACGCAATCTTTTTGAGAACGGGTTCCAGAGTGGAAAGATCTGGCAACGTTGCTGTTGTGAAGTCATCTGGATGAGTAGAACGGATTTGTTTACAATTACGTCACAACCACATGACTGTGAGTGCTTCACGCCGGGTAGAAGTGTAATGAATATCACCAGGATATCACCAGGAAAAAGCCTTACAGAGCACTAGTGAGAGTGAAACACGAGCTTGGATATTATTATTATTATTATTATTATTATTATTATTATTATTATTATTATGTTCAGTGTTAGTTCACAGTAGTAATGCAAGAAGCAGAATAGTGACAGTAATAGTGAAGCAAAAACATGCAATTGTACAAACACTGCAGCTCTACAGCAAAATATTCATTTATGAAATGGTCTGATTCTTAACACCAGTAGTGCCAATGATCTTCTCATTGCGATGCGATGCGAGTTGTCAACAAATCCTATAACTTGGTTCATGAAACGCGCTTACAAAATATTTTCACTGTGAATATTTATTGTGTAATGGTGCAAAGTGAGAGAGAGAGAGAGAGAGAGAGAGAGAGAGACTCTGCCCTTAGGGCAGAGTCAATCCCGCCAGCAAAAATAGGGAAAAAAAAGGAGCGATCTCACCTCTTCAGATGTTGGTTTTAGTCCTACAATACATTCCTCAAAAAGGGCGTAGAGGAGCAAATTAATCCATCAACGTGTAGCATTCAATTTATTCCGGACCATTAAAGATGCCGCCTTCCGCGTAGAATCATACGTCATCCTCGCCGCCATATTGGATAGGTCAAAGCAGAGAATAAAGATTCATGCGCTGCCTTTAACTGTACCAACAGGTTTACCGTCCAAGCGAGATCACATGGGATTACCTTTCACAGGTGAGAAACAACAAATTAATCCATGAACGTGTAGTATTCAATTTATTCCGGACCATTAAAGACGCCGCCTTCCGCGTAGAATCATACGTCATCCTCGCCGCCATATTGGATAGGTCAAAGTGGAGAACAAAGATTAGCTGCGTTTAACTGTACCAACAGGTTTGCCGTCCAAACGAGATCACATGGGATTACCTTTCACAGGTGAGACTGGAAAAATACTTTTCATTGTATTTGGTCATTATAATGTAATTTTACGAACAGATTTTCCTGACTTTGTGGCTAATATGAAGTCTCGCGCATAATAGTTTATGCGCATGCGTCCTTACTTCTTCTATTGTTCTGGTGTCTCCGAAGGGACCGTCTTACAGCGCCCCTAGAGGTGTGGCATGTGTATTGCATCGTTTTCAGCAAGCGTTGCGTTGCCATATGGACCTGATATTTTACTGATCGTTGCCCATTTGGACGCGATATATTTTTAAATAACATCTCGTTGCCATTGTCATGTGGATGTAGCCTTAGGCAGAGATATTGAAGCAGGTTCCACAAGGAGCTTTTCTTGCTCATCTAAATAAAATTTAATAAATTACGTGAATTCAAGGCCAGAAGACAGAGAAAATTACATAACAAACATTACAGCATTAAGTCTGGTGCAAAATGATTAATTTTTAAAGTAACTGAAGGTTAAAAATAGTCTATTTTCCTTCATTGACTAACATTAGGAATTTAAAAAATACAGCAGCTCATCAGCAGGAGCCAAGTTTTTAGGATCCTCACCTTGGCTTTTCTTCACCAGTTTATTGGTTTTCTGCTCTTTCTCATCTGCCACAGGTGAAGTGGTTGGGGTGTGTATTTTGGAGGTACAAGAACCTCCACAACACCACTTTCTTTGTTGTCTGGTGGTCCAGCAAACATGAAAGTGATGAGTTGAAGATCTTCCTCAATTGGAGGGATGCAGAATTCTAGTAGGCCAGGTCTTTGATGATGCTTTTCCTGAGATCAAATTTGGGAGAGAAAAAACTCAGGTTCATCATAATGGCAAACTTAGTGCTTTTAGCTTTAAACACATTAAACAGTCCAAGACAAAACAAGACAAGTAGGATAAAAATTCTGTGTGACTGTTCTAGCTTTCTGACTTTCTCTGCCTCTTTCTCTGGCATTCCCTCCATTGGAGGGATGCAGAAGAGAAGCTGACCTGTTCTTCTGTGTCTCTTTTTCTCTGACTGAGATTGATCATTATGTCTCTGATACACAGATTCATCATAAAGTTTCTAAACTGAAACAAAGTAATAGTACAAGCAAACAGCACTACAACAGCTGGAACCAGATTTGTTTCTTTCTCTCCATGTAGTCTTTAGGAGTCATTTTAAATCATATTTCTAGACATGGTCAAACATCCATCCCTCTATACTGCTTATCCATCAGGATCATGGGGGAAGCTAGAGCCAATCCCAGCTGAATTTGGAAAAGACATGGGTTAAACCTAGGCAGCTCATTAATCAATTGCAGGACTAACACAGAGACAAGCAACCATTCATACTCCCATTCACACTTATGGGCAATTTTGAGGAGCCATTTAACTTGTTTTTTAGACTGTGGGAGGAAACCGGAGCATCCAGAAGAAACCCACACAGGTACAGGGACAACATGCAAACTCCACACAGAAAGGCCCCAGTCAGCCACAAGGTTCAAATCTTACTGTGAGGCAACAGTGCTAATTACTGCACCACCGACTTTTTTTTTTAAATGTTACTCAGAATGAAATTTAAGACCAACTTCCCCATTTCGTCTCTAGCTAGTAGACAGTACATCTGCTCTGAGCATCACAGCCGCAAACCAAATAAGTGTTGTTGATTCCACTATCCTGAGCTGTGTGACATTAATGCGAGAGGTATTTGGAGAATTATTTAAAAAATAGATGTTCCCGATTAGTTTGAGATTTTAAATTGATAACATAAATGTAATCAGTAATAGCCCTGTGTCAAATCAGAAACGTTCATGAAAAAGTGAGTGAGTCCGTCCATCCGTCCTTCTTTCCTTCCATCCTTACTGAACAGGAAGCCAGGATTGATTGATTGATGGATGATAGTTTATTTTGAACATGTAAACAAATAATGAATAAATAAACAGAAAACAGGAAAACCAAAACAGCATTTGCAACAAGAACACGTAAAAACCCACTAAATTAGAAAATAAACCATAAATAATATAGGTAATAATAATATAATATCAAAATCAAAACAAACGAAAACAAAACAAAAATACAAACAAGGACGCACTAAGCAGTTTTGAGTTTACATGTCCGAAAAGGAGTGGACTGAAGTAAAAACTTATTTAATCCCACCCTCTTCGTAAGTCAATATAAATTGATTATCTAGCTTCGTATATATATATATATATATATATATATATATATATATATATATATATATATGCACATACATACATACATACATACATACATACATACATACACTGTATATTAATTATTTCAACTATTCAGATATCAATTCTTTATGACTATATCATATAATTAATTATATATGTATATCCATATGTCTACACATAAGTTTACTACTAATACCATGCTGACAATGGAGAAGAACAAGATAAAAACAAAACAAAACAGGATTAACTCCATAGTAATATCCAACAGTTGTGGCCACTGGATACAACTGCATCTGCTGAAAAAGTGCATACAATTAGTTGTTTTTATTTATATTGTGTATGTGTAGAGTCAGTTTGGCTTCTAGAAACACTGTAATAAATCTCAATGTCTTGACTTGCTTGTGATTGAAATAAAAACAGAGTTATACCATGGTAGATAGGCTAAAACCAGCTGGGATGTAGTAGGACTGTGCAGGGTGAGACAGGTGAGCAGGTGGCATCACAACTGAGGAATACATCTGTGACAGGAGTGGAAGAAACACACAGGTTTAAGGTTTTGGCTTGAAAGACACTCAGGACTAAATTCAGACAAGAAAATATAAGATCTATTTGAGCTCCTTTAATGTCTGAACTAGAAGTTAGTATTAGAGATCTGAATGCAAAAGTGAAGTGTGTTTTATGAACGAGTCGACTCCATGAATCAGCTTCCTATGAATGCATCAACAAGTCAATTCAAAGAGTTGACTCTTTTGTTAACTACATTGAGGCATATAGATCCAAAGGAATATTTTGAGCAAAAAAGTCAGCAAAATTATACTTTCACAGCACAGCTGTGGTGACAAGCTTCATATTTTAGACATCATATTAACCATTTTAAACATCAACTTGAGCTATAAATGTGACTGTGCACTGTTTATCTCCACAGAGTGGAGTTGAGCAATCTTTACTGAGTGAATCATCAATAACATTGACGACCAGAAAAGATTTTACGAAAGAAAATACACTTGTTTTCAAATGTATCTCTAATTAGGAAACACCTGAGGTTATTTGGGGATATGCTGGTAGTAACAGAGTGAATAAGCTAACGAAAAACACCATCCATTAACTTCCTGTAACTGACTGGGATGAGTTTAATTGTCTTTACATTTTAAAGAGGAGGATGTTAATAACCTGAAAACAGCCAACAGCATACCACTTATATTATTATTATTATTATTATTATTATTATTATTATTATTAATAATAATCCATCCATTATCTGTAGCCATTTATCCTGTTCTACAGGGTCACAAGCAAGCTGGAGCCTATCCCAGCTGACTATGGGCGAGAGGCGGGGTACACCCTGGACAAGTTGCCAGGTTATCACAGGGCTGACACAGAGACAAACAACCATTCGCACTCAAATTCACACCTATGGGCAATTTAGAGCCAGCAATTAGCCTAACCTGCATGTCTTTGGACTGTGGGGGAAACTGGAGCACCTGGAGGAAACCCATGCAGACACGGGGAGAACAAACAAACTCCACACAGAAAGGCCCTTGCCAGCCGCTGGGCTCAAACCCAGGACCTTCTTGCTGTGAGGTGACAGTGCTAACCACTACACCACCGTGCCACCCCATTATTATTATTATCATCATCATCATCATCATCATCAATACGTCCTCAGCCCCATCCTCTACACTCTGTTCACCCATGACTGTATCACCTCCCACAAGGACAACATCATCCTGAAGTTCGTGGACGACACCGCAGTGATAGGACAGATCACTGGCGGTGACGAAATGATCTATAGGAGGGAGGTGGCCAGTCTGGTGTCATGGTGTGAGGACAACAACCTCACCTTCAACACGGACAAGACGAAGGAGATGATAGTGGACATGAGGAAGGAGAGGAAACCTCATAGGCCACTGTTCATCCTGGAGCTTGAGGTGGAGAGGGTGAGCAGCTTCAAATACCTGGGTGTTCACATCAGTGAGGACCTCACATGGACACATAACACCACACAGCTGGTTAGGAAGGCTCAACAACAGCTGTACTTTCTGAGGAGGCTGAGGAAGTTTTGTATGTCACCCAAGATCCTTAGCAACTTCTAGAGCTGTGTGATTGAGAGCATCCTGACCAACTGCATCACTGTGTGGTACGGCAGCACTACAGCAGTGGACCGCAAACACCTGCAGAGGGTGGTGAAGACTGCTGAGAGGATCACCAAAACTCCACTGCCCTCTCTGCAGAGCATCTACGTACCACTGCAGAGTCCACAGGAGAGCTGCCTCCATCCTCAGAGACCCCACCCACCCCCAGCACGGACTGTTCACACTCCTACCCTCAGGCCGGAGGTAAAGAAGTGTGAAAAGTAAGACTGTCAGACTAACAAACTCTTTCTTTCCCACCGCCATCAGACTCCTGAACAGCTGACAGGAGTCTATAACCATGGATTACCTCCCTGTAAACTATCCTTGACTGTTTACATCTGTTTACATTTGTTTGCACATTACTACCTTTTTTGCTGCTGATCCTTGACTGTTTACATCTGATTACATTTGTTTGCACATTACTGCCCTTTTTGCTGCTGTTCCTTGACTGTTTACATCTGATTACATTGTTTGCACATTCACACATTACTGTCCTTCTGCTGCTACGTCTGATCATTGCCTTATTTTTTTATTACACTACGTATTTTGCACTATTTTGTTTTTTGTTGCTTTTCTTTGCTTTTATTTTTGCACTATATTGCCTTACTTTGTATTACTACTTCAGTCTATTTATTTATTTGTAATTGGCATTCATGGTGGACAGCAAACTAAGAATTTCATTGTGCAAGTGGACATGTCCTTAGTGTGCATAATATGACAATAAACACTTTGAACTTGAAATTCTCATCTCATCTCATTATCTCTAGCCACTTTATCCTGTTCTACAGGGTCACAGGCAAGCTGGAGCCTATCCCAGCTGACTACGGGCGAAAGGTGGGGTACACCCTGGACAAGTCGCCAGGTCATCACAGGGCTGACACATAGACACAGACAACCATTCAGACTCACATTCACACCTACGGTCAATTTAGAGTCACCAGTTAACCTAACCTGCATGTCTTTGGACTGTGGGGGAAACCGGAGCACCCAGAGGAAACCCACGCGGACACGGGGAGAACATGCAAACTCCACACAGAAAGGCCCTCGCCGGCCACGGGGCTTGAACCCAGACCTTCTTGCTGTGAGGCAACAGTGCTAACCACTACACCACCATGCTGCCCAACTTGAAATTTATTTATTTATTTATTTACTTATTTATTTTTAAGAAAAAGCAACAGGCTGATGATACAAATGAGCGATTTTTATGCTGACTTTCAAAATTACTTATATACACAGCCATGTTCAGTATGTGCTCATGGTATCTACTTTCAATTTACCTTTTTTTCCAAACATAACAAATAATCTTTCCTTGCTGACAGCTCTAACTTTGCGTCTCTTGAAATCATCCTTCTTTGCTAAACTCTCTGTCACAATTCCCTTAGGTCGGACAATGAGGAACTGGAGACAGGAGTGACAATTCAAGGTGCACTTTATTCTGTTTCTCAATTTTCAGTGACTTTGTCACTACCACATAGGCACACTACACACATAAACCCACATGTGGAGTGACACAGTTTTCTCTCTCATTACTGGCCATCTGCTGGTTCAACCTGACTCCTCGCAGACAAACAAACAAAACCCGGGTCCATTTGCACCAGGGTGAGAATAGTCATATGGCAGCTACTGTACTCTTTTAAATAACCTTAAAAAGGTGTTACTTTGTAAAGTCTCACTTCAGGGTTATGTGTGTAACCATTATGTAACACCCTTCTCAATGGTTGGGATACAAATTTTAATATTTAATTGAATGCTGGACCAAATGCTAAGTTTCGACTGCTGGAGCAAAGTGGATAACTAATGACACACACTCAAAAGATTTGGTTTGATTGACATGTATTTAAATTACCAAAAGTGCAGCACAACCTATCACTTTCAACCTGGTTAATCACTTACATATTCAATAAAAGAACCATACAACATAAAAAAAAAAAAATGGGCCCAACTCACTAAAAATTGTAAACAAACCCCCCCCCCCCGGGGATTTAATTCAATCTCTGTGGTGTCAGCCCACACCCTTAAGTTGTGTGGGTCCAGTGGTAAGGTCTCTCTCCTTGCGGGATGTGCAAAGGAGCAATGAAGTGCAAATCTGTCCTACCACTCAAACAGAGTCAGCAAAGTTCACAATCCATCCAAAGAGCTTCAAATTCTTCTGACATCAGTCTCATCACAGTGGATCCTGGTGGGGTGGCTCGCCATCTTTGGACTGGATCGGTGTTGAACCATACATAAAAAAACCTGACCTGTATAACACAGTCAGTGTGACATTCAAAAATCTACATTCAACTTCTTTTCCTTCCTTAATGCATACTAGCAAATTTTAATTCATCACTTTTTACAGTGTATACAAGCAATTACAAAACCCAAAATCATTGATAAAGATCCTTTCTTACCAAAGGGATTAAGAAACAGGGCTCTCCTGAAGCCTCAAAATGATGACCACATGGCGTCGTGCAACAACTACAGAAAACGCCCCCCACTTTTTTTAGAGTCCATTCATTGCACAATAAACGTAGCTATGCTCAGTTCACAAATGCACACACACTTTACAGTGCACATATGACGTAATCTTTACATACAATGTTACAGGAAGCTAGCCAGTAGAAAATTCAACTTCAACTGGTGAGTCCAACGCTCACCAAATGTTTCTTTGGGATTGTGATACTCAACATTGATATTTTTTCCCTTTCTCTTGCAGGTTGGAGGATATCCAGCTGTTAGCTCATTCAGCAGCTTCACAATTTGGGAGAAATCGTGAATGAACCTGCAGTAGTACCTGCTAAATCCAAGAAAGGACCGCAATTCCTTGAGGTTGGATGGCCTTGGCCAGGTTTTCAGGGCACTGTTTTTCTCCGGGTCAGTTTCAACTCCATTTTGGGAGACAATATGGCCTAGGTATCGGAGAGAAGGCTGAAAAAACGTACATTTTTCCGTGAAAGCTTTAGGCCATACTCCTTCAAATGGTTTAGGACATGCAGCAGACACCTCTCATGCTCTTCCACAGTGTCTGAAAAAAATGATAAGATCGTCGATGAAGACCAACACCTCTTTCAAGTTCAGGTCACCCATGCAATGCTCCATGCATCGCTGGAAGGTACTGGGTGCATTAGTAACCCCTTGAGGCATTCTATTAAATTCAGAGAATCCCAAAGGACACACAAACGCTGTCTTCTCCTTATCAGCCTCCTCCATCTCAATTTGGTAACAACCGGATTTCAGGTCTAAGACCGAAAACCACCTGGAGCCAGTGAGAGCTGAGAAAGCCTCTTCAAGATTGGGGATGGCGTAAGCATCCTTGTGTAGGTGCAATCAGTTAATTATTGAAATTAAGTGATCAATCTCATTAAATCAGTCTCATTAAATTTGAAGGTTAATAATTAAAATGAATCAATCCCATTGAATCGTTTACTTTGACTCATTTGAATTGAATCATACCATAGAATCAGTCTCATTTGAAGTGAATCATTCAGTGAATCATTTAGTGAATCGTTCAATGAATCATTTAGTGAATCATACCATTAATCCTGGTGCTTAATAATAAATTACCAAACAGCTAAATTATGGTATATTTCCAAATTATTACGATCACTTACCATATTACATAACTTATATGCACCTTTTTGAATTCTTTGAGAGATTGGGGACTTCGGAAATATCGGAACACCAACAAGATGAATACACACAGCTTTGATAATAAATGAATTTATTATAACAAAGATAAAATTGGATAATCAATATATACAAGCATGATATGGTCTGTGTGTGTGTGAGAGGCCTTGTGTGTGAACAAAAAGCTAGGATGTGGATTTCTAGCTGAGGTGTGGTTTATCAGGCCTGATGGCCTGCTGAGCACGTAGTAGGCCTAGATTAGCTTTGTGTTGCTAAGCAGACAAAGGGAAGCTGGCTAACGTGGGCTTGTGAGTGAGCACATGGTGTAGGCCTTTAGGCTTAAGCAAATATTAGCCTAGCTTGCTAACGACAAAGGAATTAGCCGTGTGGCTAGCTAAAAAGGGGTGTGTTTGTGAATGGCCCTATGGCCTAGCTAAAGTGTGTTTGTTAGGCCTGGTGAGGCCTACTGAGCACGTGTTGCTAAAGACAAAGGAATTAGCTTTGGATGCTAATGTGTGCTAAAAGAAATCAACCATAGGCCAATTTCACTAGCTTATAACAGTACTGAATCCCCTGAAATCTTAATGCGGTCAAGATGTATAATAAGAGAACTAAATATGTTAGTAGTAAAGAAAAGCATGCACAGCCTAGCTATTAAAAACAATTGAGATTAACAAAATAAATCAACACGCTGCGTGTTTTAACAGTGTAACAATAAACCTGGGTTTAAATTCACACTATTTCAATAAAAGCAAATTCCTAAGACTATCTTAATTATGCCCAAATGCCAAAATCTTACTTAATCCTGCCTTTAGCAAGATATGAAGAAATATTCGCCATTGTAGTTTCAGGCCTCGCCGTTGGAGCACGTGAGCCGCTCGTGATGGAGGCGTAGAGAACTTTCTGGTCCAGCGGCGCACTTGGGTGGTTCCCGTGGAAAGCAGAGGATTCTTGGTCCGAACTTCAGCGTTCGTGAGGAAAAGTCTCTGATCAGAATAAGATGCACAGCGCTTTTGAGTTAAAAAGGATTCAGTCGCTTCTTAACTTTTAACTGCCTGGGCTGCAGTCGTGACGTCACTTCTAATACGAATAAACCGGTTGTAACTCAGGTTGAGTTTAAAGATCGCGCTATTCTGGACTTTTACCTTGGCCAGTGGTTAAGCACAGAACGCGCTGGATGGTGAATCTTGCAAGAAGGAAGTGTTTTCGGGTTTGAGAGCATCTCTTTTGTGCGTCTAGATTCCTTGGAATCCGGACACGAGAGACAAAGAGCGGAGCTTCCGCCTGGACTTATGCGCACATGGCGGACTGACGTAGATGATCTCGCCCACGCGTGACGTAGGTCATGCGGAAGAGGACTGGGAGTTGTAGTTCTTAGAGACAAAATGGCGGCATGATACCTACATTCCCCCTTTTGGTCTCAGGGGTATGACGGAGTCGTAGCACTGAGAGCACCGTATCGTATCATCGCCATGTCCATAGTCCTTGAGGTAGACTTGTTCTGCACAGTTCATGGTGTCCTGTGAAGACTGTGTAAACTTGTGAGTTCCAGTAAGACAGTTGGAGACAGAGGCATTTTGGGGATATAATCACTATGGGGGCATTTTGGGCATATAATCACTATCTAACTAACTAGATTAAAATCACATCAAAAAAAAATTAAACATTGAACATGAAACATGTAGTGTTCAATTTCTTATGCATAAAAAAACAAGAAAAGAGAAGAAATGAAGGAAGGAAAGAAGTATTAGTGTTTGGGTTGGCAAACCTAATCTTCTAGACATCTTCTGTGTTTGGTAATAGCAGTGGGTGGTCTGGCCAGAGAGCGTGCGCTACTGCGGCTAAAGCTGTCAGGGACACAGACCATCTTATCTAACTTGGCATAGTGTTATGTATGGATTGCCTGGGCAGACCCAGTGGATGTCTTTAGTGGGGGTGCATATCTCTAAGTCTTGTGGATTCACAAAAATGAGGATAGCATTGCCAAGACTATATGCCAGGTGTATTTGCGATGAATACACACTAGTAATAATAGCGGATTTTAGTATTTTATCTACCATGTTATACTGAAGGGTTATTACTTCATTGGGTTGGTGAAGTCTGACCGGGAATGTTAGTGTACGCTTATGGTTGAGTGATGCGTACAAGCTAGGTGGACAGGATGGACCTAGCTGTCGTCCACCCCCTTTTGGAGTGAGGACTGTTCAACAAGGTTTGATTTGATTATCATGGAAATCGATATGAAAGCGTTTGATTAGGCCTAGATGTCCTAATGCGATACGCGACGGGGAACGGTTTTGTTTTGTGTGAAGTTGACTAAGTTTATGTCGCAGGGCTTGGTTGGGATTGGGTCGCCTTGTGAGAGCCGTGTGTCTGAGAGATGGTGGTGAAGACTTTAGCGCACATGAGAGGTGCGTTTTGTGTGTTTGCCTTCGCCACCAGGGGGGGCCCTACATCCTGACCCTCGCCTGCTGTTTCAGAGGGATCTCCTCCCCCTTTCACGAGATATACCCGTGGTTCCTGGCCTAGTCATGCCAGCGAATAGCTTTTTGTCATTTTTCTTGGGCTCTTTTGTTTTATCTGTTGAGGGGTCTGACTTCTCCTGTAACAGTTCTTTAATCTCAGCCAACTGGGCTTTTAAAGAGTCCAGCTCTGAGGGGAACTCACCAGGTTGGTCTGAGTCACTGTGTTGGTCGTCTCTACCCTTATGTTTAGAGCTACAGTTGGAACGCTTCTGCCGTTTCTGGTCAGAGCGGGGATGACGGTTTTGCTGCCAACCGTTTTGTTCCCTACGACCCTTTTCATGTGATGGGCGATTGCCATAGTCACTGTGGACTCGCCCTCGGTCCCTCCTGGCCTTACCTTGTCGATTTTTCCACTCACCCTTGTGATGGTTCGGCAAGGGGCGGTTCAGACTGGGATTTCTCCAGGGGGGTCCCCCTTTTGGAGCTTCGCCTCCTTCTAAGGTTAGCAGGGGCCCATTTGCATCCTGGAGCCTAAGGACTCTGGGTTCATCATCATTTCCGTTTGCGGTTTTGACAATGGTCTCCCAGGTCATTTGGGCTAGTCGCCTAATTTCCCTCATCAAATAGCGACCACGTCGACACGTCAGTGTGACATGGGTCCGCACGCTTGGGTGGAGGTTATGTAAGAAGAGAGATTTGAAACCTCTATCTTCTTCCAACCCTGGTGCGCTACTACCTTGGAAATAGGCAATACGTAGCCGTCTGTAATATTCACGGGGCGCCTCAGACCGTTTTTGTTTGATTTGTAATGCACACAATGTCGCGGAGGTTTCGTCCGTGTATGGCGCATATTCTTCCCTCATGTAATTGCGAAGTTTCGAATAACTATCGCGTATGTTTGGGGGTAGTGTCCCTAAAAAGGCACGAACGCTACTACTGGAGGTCTTCCAGATTAGTTTAAGTTTTTCACGTGTTGTGGCGTTCGGCAGGTCCATCAGGCATCGATCAATTTCTCGTAAATAGTCATTTACATTAGTTCTTTGATTGTCAGGATTGAATTGTTCGACATCTTTGGCAAGTAAGTTAATTTGCCGTAAGCGAAGGGTTTGGTGCACGTCCTTGTGTGACCTTCTTGGCTCTTCTGAGCACTCACTATCTAAACTACTCTGGTGTTGTTCCCGTTTCGCACTAGATTCATAGTCTGATTCATCTGAAGATTGATCAGGGGTACTGTAGCACACTGACCTGGGTGTACTAGGGTCCTGGGCTCCGGATGAGCGCAGGATGGCTCCATCTTGGCTAAACGACGGAGTCGAGTAGCGAGTTGATGGAGTTTGGCGGGGTGTCTGGTCCTCGACCAGATCATTTACGGTGTCCGGTTCGGACGCCTCTTCCCGCTCTGAGCTTTGGCACATTGTTGGTGGTCTTTCACACCCCTCGCGCTGCTCTTGGGGGGACTGCTCCTGGGCAGCCATCTTAGCAACCATTTCGGCTTTCTCTAGCCGTTCGGTGCAATCATCAAGGGAGGTCTTCAAGAGCTCACGCTCCCTATGTAAATCATTATTATCGGCTGTCAGCTCGGCGTTGCTGGTAGTCAGCCTTTCAACCTCTCCGCGGAGGCGTCTGATTTCTGAATCAGCATCTTGGAAGTATGATAGGAATAGCTTACCTAGTGCCGCTTGGACACTAATAGTTGTTCTTTTTGAATCTCTCATATGTTTGTTTGAGTTATCTAAGTTGTTTTGGCATTCACTCTCACTCGTGTACTTAATGTTTGCCTTTTCGGAGGCAGAGCAGTGAATGAGATCTGCGATGACCTCAAGGAGAGACACGTCTTGAGCGTTGTCTTCCATTTTTGAGACACGAGGGGATGCCATTTTACTTAGGCTGGATACTAGATAATTAATCAATGAGTTACTTATTAATTAATCATTATTAATTAACATTAACTATGTAATTAATTAATAAGGTTTATTTGGAAATGCTCTCTTATCCTAAGTTAAATAGGTTATGAGTATTTGTGATATGGTTATCACACTACTGTTAACAGTTTTAGCACACCTGGGGATATACCTTAGCAGTTGCTGAATTAAACTGATAGTTTATTTGTTGCTGCAACAATATTTCAAGAAGTCAACAAACCAATCTGCCTCACACAGGGCACCAATTAACTGTGGGTGCAATCAGTTAATTATTGAAATTAAGTGATCAATCTCATTAAATCAGTCTCATTAAATTTGAAGGTTAATAATTAAAATGAATCAATACCATTGAATCGTTTACTTTGACTCATTTGAATTGAATCATACCATAGAATCAGTCTCATTTGAAGTGGATCATTCAGTGAATCATTTAGTGAATCATTCAATGAATCATTTAGTGAATCATACCATTAATCCTGGTGCTTAATAATAAATTACCAAACAGCTAAATTATGGTATATTTCCAAATTATTACGATCACTTACCATATTACATAACTTATATGCACCTTTTTGAATTCTTTGAGAGATTGGGGACTTCAGAAATATTGGAACACCAACAAGATGAATACACACAGCTTTGATAATAAATGGATTTATTATAACAAAGATAAAAATGGATAATCAATATATACAAATATGATATGGTGTGTGTGTGTGTGTGTGTGTGTGTGTGTATGGCCTAGCTTGTTGCTAGCTAAAACAAAGGAATGTTCTCTAAATAGAACAAAGGATTAGCTCTGTTGCTAATGTGTGCTTGTGTGTGTGTGTGTGTGTGTGGGAAGGACTTGACCATGTGTTTAGCCTCATGTAGCTAACTACATGTGGGGGAGGCCTAGATTAGCCTTGTGTTGCTAGTGTGTGTTTGTGAAAGGCCCTATGGCCTAGCTAAAGTGTGTTTGTTAGGCCTGGTGAGGCCTACTGAGCATGTGTTGCTAAAGACAAAGGAATTAGCCGTAGCTAACTAGGGTGTGTTTGTGAGTGGGCCACGTGGCCTGAACAAAAAAAGCTAGCTTGTGGATTTCTAGCTGAGGTGTGGTTTATCAGGCCTGATGGCCTGCTGAGCACATGGTAGGCCTTGATTAGCTTTGTGTTGCTAAGCAGACAAAGGGAAGCTGTAGCTAACCCACTAGCTCATAACCATACTGAATCCACTGAAATCTTGATGAGATCAAGATGTATAATAATGAAATTAAAATGTTAGTAAGAATAATAAGAGAAAGAGAGAGAGACATGCACAGCCTATTAAAACAAATGAGATTAAACAAACAGAACAATTCAATTCGACACGCTGCATGTCTAATAGTTTAATGAATAAACCTGGGTTTAAATTCACACTTTCAATAAAGCAACTTCCTAAAACTAGCTTAATTATTATGCCCAAATATATTTTACTCAATATCTTGCCTCTAGCAAAGTTCTGAGAAGATGTTCGCCGTTGCAGAGCTTCGCTGTTCATGAAGCACGTGAACCGCTCATGTAGAAAGCGCGGAGAGCTTCCTGGTCCAGCGGATCACTTGGGTCGTTTCCGTGAAGGCAGAGGATTCTCTTGATCCGACGCATCATTCGTGATGAAAGGAAAGTCTCTGATTAATGTGCACAGAACTTCAATCAGGAGGAATTCTGGTCGCTCCTAATTACAAATTAAAACTGCGTTTGAGCTGCAGTCGTGACGTCACTTCTAATACGAATAAACCGGTTGTAACTCAGATTGAGTTTAAAGATCGCGCTATTCTGGACTTTTACCTTGGCCAGTGGTTAAGCACAGAACTCGATGGATGGTGAATCTTGCAAGAAGGAAGTGTTTTCGGGTTTGAGAGCATCTCTTTTGTGTGTCTAGATTCCTTGGAATCTGGACACGAGAGACAAAGAGTGGAGCTTCCGCCTGGACTTATGCGCGCATGGCAGACTGACGTAGATGATCCCGCCCACGCGTGACGTAGGTCATGAGGAAGAGGACTGGGAGTTGTAGTTCTTAGAGACAAAATGGCGGCATGATACCTACACTTGATTGTCTGTGAGTTCAGTTTGCAGTAATCAATACAGAAGCAGACAGAGTTATCAAGCTTCCGGACTACCACAATGGGGGATGCAAAAGGAGACTCGGATTCGTGAATCACACCAGCATCCAGCAGCTCTCTCAAATGCTTCCGTACAGCATCAACATCCTGAAGATGGATCGGACAGGCTCTTTGTTTAAAAGGAGTTTGGTCTTGAAGTCTGATGTGATGCTTAACTCGACTTGCATGACCAAAGTCAAGGTCATGATAAACACTTCCAGCATTGATTTCAATGTCTGTGTTACTCTTTCCTTCCAGTCAGCTGACAGAGGAGAGTCTCCAAAATCAAACTGCAAGTCAGGACTGGGATCTGTTTTGTCTTTGGCAGGGTCCGTGGGATTTGAATCAGACTTATGTGGCATTACTTGTTGAACAGCATTGAGTTCAGCTATCACTGTTTTTGATGGGATTATTACATCATGCTCAGTTTCATTTTTGACCATGACAGCCAATGTGCCCAACCGTTTTGCAGGTAATGTGACTAAGCAATTCGCCACAAGCAACCCACCAGGCAGGGAGGGAGATGTTGGATGCTCAACCACAGCCCACTTTTCATCAAGGGAGCTCCCAACATGGACTGACCCCTCCAATGCAACAATATGTCCAGCAGGAACTGTCTCTGAGTTCTTCCCAGCCAGTTTCACAAATCCCAATTTGCTATTCTGTCCTTGTCTGTGCCTAAGCTCCAAGGCTTTGAGAACTGCTCAGTAGCCATACTGGATAGGAAGGCCAGACTCGTGAATGTGAGGAGCAACATCTGAATACAACATGTCCAGAGTGTTAGTGCCAATGAGGATCTGCTCTTGGGCATTTTCTCTCATGTTTGGAACCATCAGGGCCAATGTCGGAACCTCGACCTCCCCTCCCACAAACTCCTTGGGGAAAGTGATGTCTAATTCCACATACCCAAAATATGGAACCTCTTGTCCGTTAGCTCCTTCAGCCTCCAACAGATCATCCAGTGGTTTGATTTCTTGGTCCTTTAGGTTGTTTTCATAGAAGGAAAAGGGGACAGTTGTGACCTGGGATCCAGAATCTAAAAGACAGTAGACTTTTTTTTTCTGCAACCAACACCTCAGCAGTGCATTTGCTTCCAACTAACCTTCGTGGCAATCTGCGTGGTTGACCTTTAAGCTGCCTTTTGACCTTTGGCTTGGAGGTAAAGGGACTAGTATTTGACTGAACCCCTGTTTGTCCCGCAACAGGAGTCGCTGTTAGTTTAAATGATGTGGGTCTGCAGAGCCATTCTGTGACTCCCACTCCTGCTGCCTACTTTACGATTGCTTTCTTTTTGTTGCTACCAGTGCGGGGTTGGCTTCATTGCTACATTTTGAAACAACATGGCCATCCTCCCCACATCGGAAGCAGTACCACGGGCGTGGCTTGGGAGGTGGCTGACCTCCTGAGACAGGCACTGGTAAGGGCCGCCGAGGAGCAGGATTTGTTTGTGCATTTACATTTGGGTTTGCTGTCTTACTTTTGCTTTTCTTTTGTGGCGTCAACTGAGCAATTTGAGCTTGCAGCTCAGCAATTTGTTTCTTTAAAAGATCTGCTTCATCTACAGCCTTAGACTCTGAACAAGCACATGCACTTTGCAGTTGAGATCAGACTCACTGCTTGGGGGGAGCTGGTGGTTGTTTGGAAGTACCAAGGTGCTTTTTCATGAGCATTGCCTTGTTAGCCTGCTTATCTTCCTCTGTGCATAGTAGGAGTAGCAACTCAGCAAAGGAGGGAGGGGTTTTTATCTTTTGTTCAAGCTGGAGTTCTGCTATTAGGGAATCATCCCAGCAGCCTCTACAAAACTGTTTGAACAACTGTCTATCAAACTCATCAGCAGAGGCCCCTCCTCTCGTTGTAGCAGTGTTAAGCACAACTTGGAGTCTGTGGAGGTAGTTTGATGGTTTCTCACCAGCATTCTGCAAAGTGCCCATAAACTTAGCAAACAGTTTGTCTCCATCTCCCACTGTGCTGTAAGCCGAATCAAAAAGCTGCAAATATGCTGATGGTAAGGCTTGTGAACCAAGATGCTTAATGAAATCTGAAGCTGGGGGCAACAAGCTATCAACAATCTTTCAAGAGTGATTCAAGTCAGACAGCGTTGGGTCTGTTAGAAGTTGTTCCACACTTGAGCGCCAGGTCTCATAGTCTGCTTCATTACCTGGTTGTGGCAATTTGCCTGAAAAGGCTCGAAGACGTGTAGCAGCATAATGGTATGAAGGGGCCTCCTCATTTCTCATAATATGCTTGACCACAACCTTTTGTATCCCAGGTGGGTTCAAATCAGTAGGATTTAAATTGGAGTGTGAACTCGCTGTCACTGGTGGTTTCCTTGATTGTTGCCCTTTGGTCAGGTTTTATACCTCTGATGGGGCTGAGTGCATTCAGGAAGGGGTATGAGACATTGGTGCAGAGCCTTCAATGGTAGTAGCAAGAGCAACACTAAACTGTATTGCACTGGGCGGTGATGACACTGAGCTAAGACTGGGTGCCTGACCTGCCTCATGATTGCATTTGTCTAGAGGAGCATTTTCTGCAGTGGTTGCAACTGTAGAGTTCAACTTAGCTAGCTCATCCTGCAAAACCAGCTGAAATGACTTCTGTGTTAACTTAGCAATGGTCTGTAACTCTGATATGTAACTCTCAGTAGCACTATGACTAACCGCAGGTGTATAAACACTAGCAAGTGAACATGCATGGAAAGTTACATCAGCACGTGTGGGGCTTCTGTAGTCAAATGGCAACAAGGGAGCAAGCGTTTGCAACGCAGTACCAAAAATGAACTCAACATTCGCGTTGTTATGAAACTCTGAGTTCGGTTCATCTATGCGTAGAATGCGGTTAATAGATCCATGAGCCTCAAGCTAGCTCTGGACTTCATTATCCACCTCAGTCCAAGTTAACCCACTAACTATTGCAGAGTTGGGAACTTTAACTGTCTCACGAGTCACTATTTCCATGTTACCAGTTTAGCAAATCACAATCTGTTCGTACATGTAACCATTCAGTATAAAACATTCACTTAGAAGAGAAAGGAAAAAAAAAGGAGAGTCAATAGTCACCCACTGGCTCCTGGCTGGCTCGCCAAATTTCTGTAACACCCTTCTCAATGGTTGGGATACAAATTTTAATATTCAATTGAATGCTGGACCAAATGCTAAGGTTCGACTGCTGGAGCAAGGTGGATAACCAATGACACACACTCAAAAGATTTGGTTTGATTGACATGTATTTAAATTACCAAAAGTGCAGCACAACCTATCACTTTCAACCTGGTTAATCACTTACATATTCAATAAAAGAACCATACAACATAAAAAAAACAATGGGCCCAGTGGTAAGGTCTCTCTCCTTGTGGGATGTGCAAAGGAGCAATGAAGTGCAAATCTGTCCTACCACTCGAACAGAGTCAGTAAAGTTCACAGCCCATCCAAAGAGCTTCAAATTCTTTTGATATCAGTCTCATCACAGTGGATCCTGGTGGGGTGGCTCGCCATCTTTGGACTGGATCGGTGTTGAATCATACATCAAAAAAAATCTGACCTGTATAACACAGTCAGTGTGACATTCAAAAATCTACATTCAACTTCTTTTCCTTCCTTAATGCATACTAGCAAATTTTAATTCATCACTTTTTACAGTGTATACAAGCAATTACAAAACCCAAAATCATTGATAAAGATCCTTTCTTACCAAAGGGATTAAGAAACAGGGCTCTCCTGAAGCCTCAAAATGATGACCGCATGGCATTGTGGAGCAACTACAGAAAACAACCCCCCCCCCCCCCCCTTTTTTTAGAGTGCATTCCTTGCACAATAAATGTAGCTATGCTCAGTGCACAAACACACACACACTTTACAGCGCACACATAACGTAATCTTTACATACAATGTTACAGGCAGCTAGCCAGTAGAAAATTCAACTTTTACAATCAAACATGTAACAAAGGTGGCACAGTGGTGTAGTGGTTAGCACTGTCGCCTCACAGCAAGAAGGTCCGGGTTCGAGCCCCGTGGCCGGTGAGGGCCTTTCTGTGCGGAGTTTGCATGTTGTCTGCATGGGTTTCCTCCGGGTGCTCCGGTTTCCCCCGAAGACATGCAGGTTAGGTTAACTGGTGACTCTAAATTGACCGTGAGTGTGAATGGTTGTCTGTGTCTATGTGACTTGTCCAGGGTGTACCCCGCCTTTCGCCTGTAGTCAGCTGGGATAGGCTCCAGCTTGCCTGCGACCCTGTAGAACAGGATAAAGCAGCTAGAGATAATGAGATGAGAATTGAATTAACTCACCAAGAAGAGTTCCAGCAAATCCAAAAGTTTACTCCAACAGAACAACGTTCGTCTGACAGTTCGTTTGCAATGTTTTTCTTGACAAATCCTACTGAAGAAAATCGTCCACATTTCCCGACTTGGAGGATTGGAATATTTTTTTTCTCTTTCTTTTTCCTCTCTGATCTCCGCAGCTGCCTCCCAGCAAACCCAAGGGGGCGGAGCTCACACCCTGTTTACTTCATGGACTATCAGAATACCATTTACCTGCTCTTAGTTTAATTAGCATCAAATTAATTTCACTTATTAACTCTTAATAATAAACATAACACTTCTACAATATTCTGAATACACAGACAACCTCAGTAACTCTCTTGGGTTACACCTACAAACATTTATCTACCTGTTTTGAGTAATGCTTTGGCCATAGCCTGCATCACAATTAGAGATTTATTTTTGTCTCCTTCATGTTTCTGAGCAATGCATAGCACTTTTGTTCGTTTGCTACATTGGTTTTAATATACAACACTTGCCTCGATTTGTCCTTTTAATGACAGGAGCCTACATACAAAATCCCTGTCAGAAAGGGTTTTAAATAATTTTAGCAGAGGAGAACCATCAGGGCCTTCTCGGCCTACAGAGAAGGCCCAAACATATCAGCATTTCAAATGTTATATTTAATTTCTTTCATTCTTTAATTGCTTTCCTTCTTTCATAATTTCATTATAATTATTCTCTTCTCATTTGAATTTGGCCTCATTTTCTATCAAATTTGCTTCAGGAATGAAAGGGTTACTGTCCTGAAAACATTGAAAGAGTTATCCAATGAGACTTTTTGTTTGTTCTCTCTAGGCTGAGAAGAGTTTAGAGCTGGCTCACTCATTGATTAGAACTTCATTGCCAGGACAGAAGGCTATGGCAGTATGTGTTTATGTAGGAACTGAAAGATGAATTGACCAATCAGATTTTGATTTATAGTGGACCAAAATTTTATCGCCCTAGCTTAACTGCGAGTCGGCTCCATTAGTGCAGCAGTGACGTAACCTTCCAGCCGGTGTAGTGTTCACCAATAGTGTTAGCGAATGCTTATGTAGCAGATTTAATATGAGCTTTAAAATGCATGTTATCCCCTCGGGGACTTTCCATAGGACTGCCAATGTATTAATGCTCTCGCGAGATCTGTGTGTGTGAGTTGGAATGGTGGGAAAAGTGTTCTAATAAACGGATGTAGATCTGTGTCTCCCTCCGAACGTGTGTCTCCTCAGTTATTACAAAACTCTGTTTATAAGATAAGTACCAACGCTCGGTTACATTGGTGGCAGCGGTGTAGGTTGAATTTGTTTTACGAACGGTTATTTTGTAATAGTCGTTTCTTTTACCAGTTTTTGTATACCGCTGTTAACTATCCGTGCCTAGCTTTGCATGTACGGCTTCCTCTGCTAATTCAGACCTAAGCGTGGAGTAGTTAGTGGACAATTCGAAATGTATTTCAAAGAGGAAGAGAATTTGGATGCATTTCCCTTTCGTCAGGGGAAGGATTATCACGTTGCTCGAGTGAAGATTGACCTCCCGCCTCCGTTTTGTGGTGAAGACGACAAACAAAGTTTTCTCTGCTGGGCACGTCAATTTGAGGTAGCAGTGCGCGCTCTCACCGAGCGGGGCAATGAAAGAGACTATCAATACGAACTTGTAAGGATTCTGCCAACCCGTTTGAGCAAAGCTGCATTCCTGTTGTGGGATAATCTGCCCGCGACAGTGCAGAGCGATTACAGTGCAGTGAAAGAGAGACTCAAAGAAGCCTTTGGTCGTAAGCAGTTTTTGAACCGTTTCAGGACCGACCTGTCGGCTCGCCCACGCGCTCCTCACGAGAGCCTCGTTGTTTATGCTGCTGAGATCAGCCGTCTCGTTTCGGAGGCTTTCCCAGACTATGGCGAGAATGCGACTAGAGAGGAGAAATTCCGCCGTTTCCTTGGCGGTCTCGATTCTGAACTTAAACTCAAGTGTCATGAACAAGGTGCCACAGACATGGAGGAGGCGTTGGTGATTGCTGAGCGTTGTGAGAACGCCAGAGAGGCAGTCAAGCAAGACTTTGCCTCCAAAGTCACAGCAGCTGGCAGCGCAGTAGGGCATATCGCCTCTGTTCATTCTGTGACTGATTATGGAGGGCTTCACAGGGCGGTACACAGCCTGACGGAGGAGCTTAGGGAGATGAGAGTCGACATGAAAAGGATGGCAGAGGAGAACCAACGGCTGCGGACGAGGACGAGTCCAGGGGGGTGGCGTGGCTCTTCTTCACCAGGGAGGATGTCATGCCGTTGCACCTGTGGAGGCTATGGATGCCAGTCGCAGGTGTCACATGAGCCTCAATATAGCCGTTCGCCTGACAGAAGATTCCCGTCACCTGGCAGAGACCGGGGCCAGTTCACACCATCCCGCAGTCGGAGCCCTGGTGCTACCTGGTCACCAAGAGGACGCAGCCCCAGCCCGGGTCGACGCATGCAATATGAGGACGACGCTCACAGGAGACGGGGTGTGCGCTTCATCTCCCCACACAGCGACCACCAGTCCAGCCATCAGGGAAACGGGGTGTAGCTGATGTTGCGGGCCGAACGCCAGCTGCCCTTTCCTTGGGCCCTTCAACCACTACCTGTGGCAGCACCCCTGTAATGTATGACTCTGTGAACAGCACTGAAGGTGAGATCCCTGTATCCTATGTTAATGGTGTGATTGAAGGCACAGTAGTCCCTGTGTTGTTAGACTCTGGGTCTAGTGTGTCTCTTATTAGTGCTGACTTCCGCACGTCTGTACCTGCACTTCGTAACCGTCCCCTGAAGAAAGACTATGTCAGTGCCCGTGCAGTGAATGGACAAATGTTGGACACTTTGGGTACTATATCTGTTGTTTTGTGGTTGGGGACAGCATCATGGCAGCACACTTTTCATGTAATTAGGGGAACTACACAAGCTGTGCTTTTAGGTTGGGATTTCATGCTGAAAACCAATGCTCTTTTGGACCTCCCGTACGGCAGGGTTCAACTGCAGGGCTCTACCATCCCCTTACTTACGAGAAACGACCTAACCCCTGTATGCTGTAATGTCACCATAGCCAACACTATGACTTTCCCCCCACTTAGTGAAATTATTGTGCCTGTTAATGTCCTTCCACCTACATCATCCGAGGCCTATTCGTGTAATTTTGTCGGCTATTTAGAGCCCAATATCCCTGATAGCTCTAGCCTAGTGGTAGCACACACAGTTACATCAGTGAAAAATGGGATGACTTGTGCTCGGGTCTTGAACCCCACTAAAGGTGATGTTGTTTTACAACAAGGCACTCATCTAGGGGAGATCTACTCTGTCGACGAGGCAGACATATATGCACTACCACACGTTGTGGCCACGGTGGCTGCTAATGACCCCTCTTTTTCTGATTTGACCCCCCCTGTGTCGCTAGCCGATTCGCCTGTCTCACCATCACAGAAAGCGGCTCTGTCTGCATTGCTCCTACGGTATAGGGATGTTTTTTCTTCCAATGATAGGAACGTCGGCAAGTGTACGCTTGTGCAACACCGTATCCATACAGGGAATCACCCACCAATTAAACAACGGGCCTACCGCACCACTCCTGAAAAAAGGGCCGAGATTGAGAAACAAGTGGCTGACCTGCTAGCTGATGGTGTAATTGAGGAGAGCTGCAGCCCCTGGGCCTCTCCGGTCGTTTTAGTCAAAAAGAAAAATGGTCAGTGGAGATTCTGTGTTGATTACAGGCGTCTTAACAGTGTGACTGTGAAAGATTGCCACCCTCTGCCGCGGGTGGACGACACACTGGATGCACTAGCTGGCGCCGTGTGGTTCAGCACGTTGGACTTTTCAAACGGGTTCTGGCAGGTCGAGGTCGCTGAGCAGGACCGTGAAAAAACGGCATTCACTACAGGTAGGGGTCTTTACCAATGGCGTTCTATGCCAATGGGTTTATCTAACTCACCTGCCACGTACCAAAGGATGATGGAGTTAGTTCTGAGGGGTTTGCCTTGGAATATTTGCATGGTTTACCTAGATGATGTCCTTCTGTATAGTAACACATTCGAACAGCACCTCTCCAGCTTAAGGGAAGTACTTGCTAGGATTGAGGCCGCTGGTCTTAAGTTAAATCCGTCCAAGTGTCACCTTGCCAGAAATCATGTAATTTTCCTAGGCCATGTAATTTCCCAGCAGGGTCTCCAGCCCGATCCAAAAAACACAGATAAGGTCAAGAATTGGCCTGCCCCTCAGTCCACGTCAGAAGTCCGGGCATTTGTGGGTTTATGCTCATACTATAGGCGCTTTGTACGCAATTTTGCCAAACACGCTGCTCCCCTGAATCACTTAATGGGTAAAAACGTGCCTTTTCAATGGACTGTGGACTGTGAAGCGTCGTTTCGTTACCTTAAAGACGTGCTATCCTCTGCTCCCATCGTGACCCTCCCAGACTTCAGTATGCCCTTCAGGGTGTTCACTGACGCCTCTAGGGAGGCTGTAGGTGCTGTTCTGGCTCAGATAAAGGAAGGGGTGGAGCATGTGGTGGCTTACGCCAGCCAGACTCTGAGCCAAACACAGCGGAGATGGTCAACATTTGACCGCGAGCTGTGGGCAGTTGTATGGGCTGTTCGCGAATTCCGGCATTACATTGGGCTTAGGCCTTTTACCATTGTCACTGACCATCGTCCTCTGTTGGGCCTGCGACGCATGGCGCTTGGTGATGACCCAACTGGCCGACGGGGTAGATGGATTTTGGAGCTAGACCCCCTTAACTGGGACATAGTGTATAAGGATGGTCAACGTCACATGAATGCTGACGCTCTCTCCCGACGCCCGGAGAGAGAAAGCCGAGCTGATTGTGAAATACACCCACCTGACACCACAGGAGGGGTTAATGCCGTTCACCAGCTAATAGACAGTACCACACCCTCCCCTGAGCAGCCTCAGACAGTAGCCTGCGGGTCATTAGGAGCATCTACTGGTGACCCAAGGCCTATTCAGCCACTGTTTTTCGCCTTGGACCATGACCTGGCGGATGTTAAAGCTCATCAGGAGGCAGATGCGGATATTCAGATTGTTTGCAGCTGGCTAAAATCATCACGAAAGCCATCTAGGGCGCAGTTGAGGGGGGCCTCTATTAATGTGAGGAAACTGTGGGCAGAGTTTGATCGCCTGCTCATGCGAGATGGACTGTTGTGTCGGTCTGTTGTCTCCCCCTGCAGTGGTGAGAGGCTCCATCAGATTGTGGTCCCCTCTTCACTGGTACCTGACCTCCTGAAGCAGCTGCATGGAAGCCCCGCGTCAGCCCACTTTGCGGTGGAGCGTGTGTGGGAACGAGCACGTCAGACTTGCTATTGGCCATCCATGTTCAGAGACATAAAGAAATGGTGTGAGCAGTGCAAGGCATGCCAGACGCGTCGGTCCCCAGTGCCATCTCATTGTGCTCCACTGGGAGGCTCTGGTGCGACTCGTCCTTTTGAGAGAGTGGCGGCCGACATTGTTGAGTTGCCAGTGACTAGCAGAGGAAATAGGTATGTACTGGTAGTCGAGGACTATTTTACGAAGTTTGTTAATCTCTATCCCCTACCTAATCAGACAGCACAAACAGTGGCACGGTGCCTCTTTGAAGATTATGTACTGGTACACGGTGTACCTGAGCGCTTGCACAGCGATCAGGGACGGCAGTTTGAGGCGGACGTTGTGCAGGGTCTTTGTCGTCTGTTAAAGATAACAAAAACGCGCACTACTCCCTACCATCCGCAATCGGATGGGATGGTTGAGCGCTTTAACAGAACTTTGATTGATCAACTGGCTAAAACATTACTGGACTGTGGGGGTGACTGGGACGATTATGTGAAACAGGTGGCCTTTGCGTACAATACCTCAGTTCATGCTAGTACACATTACACTCCTTACTTTCTTACCCATGGGCGCGAAGCCAGAGTCCCAGTAGACGTACTGATACCTACCCATGTTATTGAGTCGCAGAGTCCTGAGTCTCACACAGAGTTTGCCTCCTCTTTACAAACAAAACTGGACGTTGCTTTCAGTAGAGCCAGAATGCGTAGTGCTGAAGCTCATGAGCGCCAGAAGCTTTACCATGATGAGAGGGCAAGGCACAAACCCTATGGAGTAGGTGCTATGGTGTGGCTTGACAACCCGGTTGAAAGTCGCATGAAACTAGCCCCTCACTGGAAAGGGCCTTATCAGGTCTTGCAGGTGATGGACTCAGGTGAGGTTCCCGGCCTCACTTACCGCATCTCCAACCCCTTCAATAGTGATGAGCGGCAACAGGTCGTGCATTATAACAGACTGAGACCTTATACATTACCAGTTCAATTGCCCCCTCAGCCATTGACATTAGACTCTTCCTTGTCCCCCATCCCTGGTTCTCCTGTGTTACCAGATGCTGGCCTGGATGACCTGCCGACTTCTGCTGAGTTGCCTTGTTCTGCAGAGGCCACTGTGTCGCCTGGACCGGTCAGTAGCAGGGCAGGTAGGGTGCTTAGAGCGCCTGGTCATTTGAGTGATTTTGTTGTTTACTGATTGTGCATTTGTGACAAGTTGTTCCGTGATCTTGTCGGGAAAAAAAATGTTGACACAAAAACAAACAAAAAAAACAGGATGTGCAATGTTGCTATATTGTATTCCCTATGCAGTGGGTCTAGGCTGGTGTTTAGCCGGCATTGTCTCTGTTTAGTGTGGTTTTTTTTCATATCTCATGCTGTGTTTTTTTCATTTCATGCATTCCCTCCTTGTTTTGTGTCTTGTTTTGTTATAAACGGGACGTTTATTCTCGTTGGGGGGGACGTATGTAGCAGATTTAATATGAGCTTTAAAATGCATGTTATCCCCTCGGGGACTTTCCATAGGACTGCCAATGTATTAATGCTCTCGCGAGATCTGTGTGTGTGAGTTGGAATGGTGGGAAAAGTGTTCTAATAAACGGATGTAGATCTGTGTCTCCCTCCGAACGTGTGTCTCCTCAGTTATTACAAAACTCTGTTTATAAGATAAGTACCAACGCTCGGTTACACTAATAAAGCAGTCAAGCCAGAGTTATCGAGAACAAGTAGCACAGGCTAACGACCAAGAAACTAAGAATTTTGTCTCCAGACTCTTCTTCTATGCACATGTAGCTATGTCATAATTTCATATGAATAAAGTTTTTTTTTTTGTGAGCTTCCCCAAATCCCTCTATTGTAAAACATGTTAATTTGTTGGGTTCCGTTAATGGTTACACTATTGTTTCTGACAGGGCATTAATTAGTGTAACACACCTGTGGACATTATTGTGCTTGGGATGTCTGCTGGCTTTGTGAATCCTGCATGGACATCATTTTCCCAAGATATGATGCTTATTTTTTTTTATATAAGAATGTTTTGACACACATCTGCTGTTTGTATCATTGATCTGAGTAGCCATTTGGCTGGGTGCTAACTGGTGTATTATGTTGTAGGGATGCCAGAATTCTTTCCCCTGTCTCCGTGTGTTGATAGCCCTGTCATTCATTGTTTTCCAGAATAAATGCTGACAGATCAACTCTTTGCCTCCTCTACATCATCTATTAGCCACACAGGGACTTTTAGTTATTATTAGAGTAACTGACTGGTTATAGTTGGTTACACACACTCACCTTAGTATTTTTCACTCAGACTTAAGTATGCATTTCCTGATGTAATTTACTTAGTTACTTCTGAAATCAATATTGACAACTACACACAACAGAGCTACCTGGCACCCTGCTGCTAATCCCTTGCAAAATCCTTTGCCCTGTTGCTTTTTTGGTGTGTCTGGCTAAGTTTTGGCTGAGCTGAAGTCCCAGCTCTCATAGTAACGGTTTGCCATTGAACTTTAGGGATGCTAATGGCCCTTTTCCACTACCCTTTTTCAGCTCACTTCAGCCCAACACGGCTCGCGTTTCGACTACCAAAAACCAGCACGATTCAGCTCGCTTCAGCCCTGCTTAGCCCCTAAAACTCGCACCGTTTTGGAGTGGGGCTGAAGCGAGCCAAACCGTGCCGAGTGAGGTTGGGGGCGTGAGCAGACACTCCCCTGTGCACTGATTGGTGAGGAGGAGTGTCCTCACATGCCCACACACGCCCCGCGAGCGCGCTGGGATCTGTAAACACCGCAAACCCGGAAGGAGAATAATTACGAATTACGAGAATTTCTGAAGCCTTATGCGCCTCGCCTCATCTATACGCTCTTGCCAGTATCTGTCCGCGTTGTCGGTGACAACAAGCCACAGCACCAAGACCAGCAACACTAACGACTCCATGTCCTCCATGTTTATTGTTTACTCTCCGGGTCGTGAGACTACCGCTTAAAAGCTCACTGAATCAGTGACATACAGAGCATCGTGGACGAGTTCGCGGAGCGCAAGGCTCGTCGTATGCCCTTCAAATAATGCGCGCAGTAGGCTATTGATGTTTTATTATGAGCCATATACAAAATAATGCGCGCAGTAGGCTATTGATGTTTTATTATGAGCCATGTACAGTATAAAGTCGCCTAATGTTTTTTTATTTCTGAGTTACATGTTCGTTTGAAGGACTTAATGTACAAAATAACATAGTTGCACCCCGTAGTGTTGAAATTGGTAAACACCGCAGCTGCGGACATTTTGTAGCCTAAAATGATGTTATGATAAGCTTTAATAAAGGGCCCGGTCATTTGCCCCGCCCCCGGCCCGGCTCTGACTTGTTCCGCCACTGTCACTGATGTCACTGTTTGCGCTGCTTAACGACATCATGTGACGTCCACCCACTTTCGCTAACTCCACCCAATGTGTCCACCCACTTCCAGCCAGCACGGTTCAGCGCGGTTGTAGTCGAAATGCAACTCCAACAGCCCCGCTCAGCTCGACTCAGCTCGACTCGGCACGGCACGACTCAGCCGCGTTTGTAGTGGAAAAGCGGCATAATTCTTAACTACTGCAAGAACCACTGAAGAATCATTGCCTTAAAAATGGAAAAAGGCAGGTGAGGATAACAACTCCAAGGTTTTATTTTCAAAATTGTTTCAACTAATATCAGAAGATATACCAGTGTGCCGGAGTATCTTTTGCTGACAATATAGGACTAGGATAGGCACTTGAGTCAACCAAAAATACTTTCTGAACAAGAATAAGAACAAAGGTGCTCTCTCACAGGCTACATATCTCATATTCTATAAATCTAAACTTTTTAGCTGTTGATTGCATTATTACATGATCCTGACAGTAATCAATCCTTATATCTAAATTATGTATGCAACATCCACACTTAATTACTCATTACACTGTGATGCTCTCTGAACACCTATAATGTCCCTGTGCCATGTTCAAAAAGGATGCTAGAGATTAATGTCTTTGCAGAGGTCCGGATGGTTCTGCCATATAACTTCACACGCCAGTAATGAGACATGATGGAAGCCCCTGTCGACATGTCATAATAGGAAATGAAGATAGATGGGGCAGTGGATGGAAAGTGATTTTGTTGAGCCGAAAGTTAAGAGATGTTGCTGTGGTAATAGGTGGGTTTGATTACTGACTGTTCACAGAGCTGGGATGTACTGTAGTTCCTATAAAGATGAAGCTATTGGGGGCTAATAGATTGCTATTTTCTAGCTGACATCTTTTTAACTATTATATTCTTGGGGGAGGGGTGGGGGAAAACATTTGTTTTTGTGTTAAATTAATTCAATGTATGAAGTTAATATTTATATCACAGATGGAATATTTCTATTAGGATTCTATTTATAACTTTATTTCTAATAAGAAAGACCAAAGTCAAAACAAGGGCTTAGCAGCAACATCAACTCTAAGAAGACACACAATTCTCACAACACACTGTAGAATTGTGCATTGTTTTTGATCAACTAAGTAAAGTAATATATAAAACAAATGGACATATATTTTTGGCACAGCTTAAAAGCATTCACCCTATCATCAGGAAATTGTGAATTTAAATCCCAAACCCTCCATCCATGGCCGGTGATGAAGACAGCAAAACTGAATATGCTCTCTGAGTGGAATGGCTTGAACTCTCTCTCTATCAGAGAGAAACTAGCCAACTGTAGTTTTCTGTAAGTTCATGTATGTGGAAGAGGCCAGATAGTGCTTTCCTTGGTGTTTGTTATGCTGCCCACTCCAGCAGCAGTTTGAAGAGATGCAGTGGCTGGCTTCACATGTCTCAGAGGAAGCACATGCTTGCCCTCATCCTTCCCTGTTGTGTGAAAGGGGAGAGCTAGCTAGTGGATGGGAATTATCTAATGACTGAAACTGGGGAAAAAATTGGGGTGGGGGGACTGACCAAACCCAAATTAAAGCTTCCAAATGTTAGCAGAGTAAACAGGATAATTATACTTTGAATGTGAAAGACAACACTGTAACATTGTTTTTCCATTAAATTATGTTAAACATATGCAATGTATTTATTTAATCCAGCCACTGGGGGTGCGTAAGCGTACTCTTGGTGCCAGTCCCAAGCCCGGATAAATTGAAGTGTTGCATCAGGAAGGGCATCCAGCATAAAACTGTGCCAAATCTAACATGCGGATTGAAAAGAGAAATACCATACCGGATCGGTCAGGGCCCAGGTTAACAATGGCCGCCTCCGGTACTGTTGGTCAACAGGGTGCCGGTGGAAAATATGCTACTGTTGCGCCAAAACAGAGAAGGAAAAAGAGAGGGGGGAGGCATGTTAGGAGAGAGCATGAAAGATGGAAGGGAAGGAGCTTAGAATTGAGGGTAGGAACACTGAATGTGGGAACATTGACTGGCAGAGCGAGAGAGTTAGCAGGTATGATGGAAAGAAGGAAGTTGGACATTTTGTGTGTGCAGGAGACGAGGTGGAAAGGAAGCAAGGCCAAGAACACTGGAGGTGGACACAAGTTGTTTTATTATGGAGCCGATGGAAAGAGAAATGGTGTTGGTATTGTTTTGAGGGGAGAGTTGGTCAACAGGGTGATTGATGTGAAGAGGGTGTCAGATAGAGTGATAGGCATGAAGTTGGAGATTCAAGGAGTGGTAATCAATGTTGTGTGTGCGTATGGCCCACAGGTTGGATGTGAGAATGAAGAGAAAGAGTCTTTCTGGGAAAAGATGGATGAAGTGGTAGAAAGTATACCGAGGGAGGAGCGCGTGCTAATAGGAGCAGATTTCAACGGACATGCTGGCGAGGGGGGTGGCACGGTGGTGTAGTGGTTAGTGCTGTCGCCTCACAGCAAGGAGGTCCAAGTTCGAGCCTCGTGGCCAGTGAGGGCCTTTCTGTGTGGAGTTTGCATGTTCTCCTCATGTCCGTGTGGGTTTCCTCTGGCTGCTCCGGTTTCCCCCACAGTCCAAAGACATGCAGGTTAGGTTAACTGGTGACCCTAAATTGACTGTAGGTGTGAGTGTGAATGGTTGTCTGTGTCTATGTGTCAGCCCTGTGATAACCTGGCGACTTGTCCAGGGTGTACCCCGCCTTTCACCCGTAGTCAGCTGGGATAGGCTCCAGCTTGCCTGCGACCCTGTAGAACAGGATAAAGCAGCTAGAGATAATGAGATGAGATGAGATGTTGGCGAGGGAAACAGAGGAGATGAGGACATGATGGGCAGATATGGTGTAAGAGAGAGAAATGTGGAAGGGCAAATGGTGGTTGATTTTTCAAAGAGGATGAATTTGGCAATAGTCAATACATACTTCGAAAAGAAAGAGCAGCACAGAGTGATGTTTAAGAGTGGACTACATACTCTGCAGAAGGGGTAACCTGAACGAGATTGGAGACTGTAAAGTGATGGCAGGGGAGAGTGTAGCCAGATAACATCGAGCAGTCATGTGCAGGATGAGTTTGAAAGTGAAAAAGAGGAAGCGTGAAATAGTGGAGCCGAAGATTAAGTGGTGGAAACTAAAAGAGGTTGAACATCAGAAGGAGTTTAGGGAAGAAATGAGACAAGCATTGAGTGCTAATGGAAGTCTGCCAGAAGATTGGGATACTACTGCTATACTAGTAAGAGAGGCAGCAAGGAAGGTGCTAGGGTGGTCACCGGGAAGGAGGAAGGAAGTCAAGGAGACAGGAAATCAAGGAGACATGGTGGTGGAACAAAGAAGTGCAGGAAATTATAAAAGGGAAGAGGCTGGCAAAGAAGAATTGGGATGATCAGAGAGATGAGGAAAGCAGGCTGTTATACAGAGAGACAAGACAGAAGGCAAAAAGAGCGGTAGTGAAGGCGAAAGCAGATGCATACCAGGAGTTGTACAAAAGACTGGAGACCAAAGAAGGAGAGAAAGACCTGTACAGACTAGCTAGGCAGAGAAACAGGGAATCGAGGGATGTACAGCAGGTAAGAGTGATGAAAGATGTAAATGGAAATGTGCTGACAAACAAAGAGAGTGTATTAAGAAGGTGGAAAGATTACTTTGAGGAGATTTTATGAGATATTTTATAATATCTTTAATATCTTAAAGATTAAATGAGGAGAATCCAAGAAAGAAAAGGTCAGATTCGTTGGAGACAGCAAATCAGGAAGTAGAGTTGGTTAGTAAGGATGAGGTGAGGGCAGCCATGAAAAGAATGAAGACTGGGAAAGCAGTCGGACCAGATAGCATCCCGATTGAGGCTTGGAGATGTTTGGGTGAGACGACTGTGGAGTTCCTAACGAGATTGTTTAATAAGATCCTAGAGAATGAGAAAATGCCAAATGAATGGAGAGTGTGCTAGTCCCAATATACAAGAATAAGGGAGATGTACAGAGCTGCAGTAATTACAGATGGATAAAATTGATAAGCCACACCATGAAGTTATGGGAAAGGGTATTGGAGGCAAGATTGAGAAGAGAGGTAGCAATCTGTGAACAGCAGTACGGGTTTATGCCAAGGAGGAGCATGTCAGATGCAATTTTTGCTTTAATAATGTTAATGGAGAAGTACAGGGAAGGCCAGCGAAAGCTACATTGTGTGTTTGTAGACCTGGAGAAGGCATATGATAGAGTGCCGAGAGATGAGTTATGGTATTGTATGAGAAAGTGTGGAGTGAATGAGAAGTATATTAGAGTGGTGCAAGACATGTATGAGAACAGTGAAACAGCAGTGAGGTGTGCAGTTGGTTCAAGGTGAAGGTGGGACTTCATCAAGGATCTGCTTTGAGTCCTTTCTTGTTTGCCATAGTGATGGATAGCTTGATGAACGAAGTGAGGCAAGAGTCACCATGGAACATGATGTTTGCAGATAATATTGTGATATGTGGTGAAAGTAGAAAGGAGGTTGAGCTGGGTTTGGAGAGATGGAGGTATGCATTGGAATGAAGAGGAATGAAGGTGAGCAGTAGCAAAACAGAATGCATGTGCATCAATGAGAATGGGGATGAGAGTGTAGTGAAGATGCAAGGAGCAGATGTAAAGAAAGTTGGTGAATTCAAGTACCTGGGGTCAACTGTGCAGGAAAATGGGGGCTGCGATAGTGAGGTGAGAAAGAGAGTGTAGGCAGGGTGGAGCAGTTGGAGAAGGATTTCGGGAGTCATTTGTGATAGGAAAGTCCCAGCAAAAGTGAAAGGTAAGATGTATAAGACAGTAGTGAGACTAGCTATGATGTATGGATTGGAGACAGTACCCTTAACGAAGAGACAGGAGGCAAAGTTGGAGGTGGCGGAGTTGAGGATGTTAAGGTTTGTGATGGGAGTGACAAGGTTGGACAGGATAAGGAACAAGCACATCAGAGGGACAGCACATGTGGAGAGCTTGGGAATTAAGCTAAGAGAGATGAGACTGAGATGGTATGGGCATATCCTGACAAGAGATGCAGAGCATGTTGGAAGGAGAATGTTGAGGATGGAGCTGCCAGGCAGACGAAAACAAGGAAGGCCAAAGAGGAGATACATGGATGTGGTGAGAGAGGACATGAAAGTGGCAGGTGTAGTAAAGAAGGATGCAGAAGACAGGTGGAGACGAAAGATCCGCTGTGGTGACCCCTAATCGGGAGCAGCCAAAAGAAGAAGATATGCAGTTTATTTATTTATTTATTTATTTATTTCTCTCTCTAAAGATCAGATATAATTCCATAACTTCCAAACCATCTACAGAATTAAAATGACTAAATCTAAAATACCATAACCATACAATCAACAGAAACACACTGAACATTAACTAAAACCAAAATGCAAATGAGAATAATATTTAAACACACACACACACACACACACACACACACACACACACACACACACACACACACACACACACACACCCCAAATCTATAACAGTTCAACTGCACTTGGATGAAGCAGAACTACTACACACTTTTCATATTCTGTGTCTTTTTAAAATTCCATTATGAAAATTCCATGATGAATTTGTCTTGCCATGAACAACAGTTTGTTGGAAAAAAAAATGCTGAAGCTACATTTTTTTTCTGCAGCTTATGCATAGTGTCATTCATCCTAAAAGAGACTCGTAAGTGATGTAAATGATGAATGTCACATCCATCCATCATCAACACATACGCCTAACTGTATAACATACTTAGTTTCCTACAACAGCACTGTGCCAAGGCATGAATTGTGCATTTCAATCACCTATGATAGGTTATGAAGAGCCTGATAGCAGCATTAGCTGTCAAGCACCCTTTTGATCTTCACTGAAGATATTTTAAGCACTGGTCTTACCGTGCAGTATGAATTTGTATGTGCTAATAGCTTTGGGGCTGAGGAGATAAAAAGGCACAGGGCAGACAGCAAGAACAAGCAAACTTGGTATTGCCCCCCTCTTTCTCTTTCTTACACACACACACACACACACACAAATACCCAACTGAGCCCTTAGTTTGAGCTCTGGATGATTTTAATTTGTCAAAACTGTTTACCGGTATGTGCCAGGCTATTACCACTGTGTCATCTGGGGAGTAGATAGGTAATGAAGGATAGGCAAAAAAAAAAGAGAAACTAAGAGAGAAAGATGAGACAGGAAGGAGGAGGGGGAATTTGGAAGAATGTTGTGAAGGAAAAATGGAGCAGGAACAAATTCATTGTTCCAGCTTTCTTCACAAATCAATTACATCTACATGCAAATCAGGCGAGTTCTCTATTTGTGATGCATAATGCAGATATTTACTGTGTGGTGCAGAGAGACCATCAAAATTTGGGCTAATAAAATGCTATGTCATATTTGAGATCTCTGTACATCTGCGGTATACACTCACTGTCCACTTTTATAGAAACTCCTGTACATCTGCACATTCATGCAGTTATCTAACCAGCCAGTCATGTGGCAATGCATATAATCATGCAGCTACAGGTCAAGAGCCTTAGTGAAGAGCTTCAGAGTGGCAATTTTGTGGGTCAAAATGCTTTGATGATAAGAGGGGTCAGAGGAAAATAGCCAGATTGGTTTGAGCTGCCAGGAAGGATACAATAACTCATAAAATCACTCTTTACAACCATGGTGAGCAGAAAAGCATCTCAGCATACACAGTACATCAGACCTTGAGGTTGATGGGCTATAACAGCAGAAGTCTATATCAGATTCCACTCCTGTCAGCCAAAGAACAAGAATTTGAGGCTATCATAGCCAAAGACACACCAAAATTGGACAGTTGAAGACTGGATAAAAATATGAAGTTCATATTTCATAATGCTGTATAAATTATTATCAAACCGGATTTCATCTTCCACTTACTCAGGGATGCGCTGTTCAACAACCAGAAACTGAGGATGACTTTGACAAATTCCACAAGCAGAGCCATCAGCTGCTTGGCCCAGTGCCAGACAGGTCCAGTCATGCTTTGCTGGCCCCATGACTTCAGGGAATCAATCGCTGTCTCTATTTGTAATCCATATGTCACTATTCTCTGAACAGCCATTTTAAACTGCTGTTTCTCCTCCCTGTCACTGACTGAAAACTTTATGAATAAATCATTGGATGGATGTACACACACACACACACACACACACACACACACACACACACACAGTTCAGTGCATTGTGTTTAATCAATTGTTCCATTAAATAGTAAATTATTTACTAGGGCCAAACTGTTCAACTACTGAACTGTTAAAAAACAGCAGCTAAACTGCTATTTTTTGATAAATATATCTTAATATTATAATTATTTTTATGGAATAAACAAAAGCTTCTCTATCCCAGCCAGCCATACATATCTAATCTCCTCCAGGAAATTGTAGACAACATGACGAAACATGGAGGCCTCCTTACAGGTACTGACATTCACCAGTATTATAAGCATAAAGAAAGAAATACCCCAGAGGCCCACTATGAACATGAAAACCACTCACAATCCACTCACATCTAAATGTCAGCAATTGTCCTCCAGAAACATAAAGCTGTAATGAAGCCACACATTAATCCTGAGCCAGGAGCAGCGCAGATATGTACCATACCTATTCCAACACATACGTACTATTAGATGTACACATAATTAAAGTACTAATGGCAATAGTATTCATATGTTAATTTTAAGGAGCATGACCAGCCTTCTTTATTGGACTAGTACAATAGATGCCTACAGTTCAAAATCGTGACTTTACAGCAAACAATTTTTCATCATTGAGAGCAATTTACCTACCAATCACCATGGTTTCACCAAAAACCTGTAGAAATACACTGAGTTTTGTTTAGCTGTGTACTTGATCACCAAGGGGGCACATTTATAAAGGTGCTGACAGGCAGAAAAGATCTTTTCAGTGAAAGAGGCATGGTTGACAAGGACACGTCTGCTTCTCTGTCCTCATTTAAATCCCACGGAGAGGGCCACAACACGGAATCAACCTTCATTAGTATCACCTGCTTCTATGGAGATGAATTCATTGTCTTAATGACCGGGTACATTACGATCTGACAACTTATAACTGTCTGTGTTTCTATTTTTCCTATGCAGTGAACATCATGAGCATCCAGTAGACACTGGTTGTACACATTTAAGTTTTAGTAGCAGCATGCCAGTGTCATGTGTATATTCCAAAGGTAAGACAATGTTCATAATTTTTCAATCCAGAATAATCCAGAAGCCACCACTCCTCATCCTTATCTGAATCCAACCCAAACATTACAATTCTCACATTCACCTGATTTCTAGCACAGCTGCTTCCTGTTTTCTCCCAAAACTCTGTCTATTTAAAGTGACCCCCCCCCCCCCCCACACACACACACAAACAATTCTGTTTTTTCAATATTGCACACGGTCATTGAACCTTCTATCTGTTTTTGACTATGTTTCAGTCAGATTTGGATTTTAATAATACAATTAATACCACCAGCCTCTAATTTGTGACAAAATATTTAACAATGTATGAATTTGGTGCTTGTTTTTGTAATTTGATATGGAGGGTTTTTGAGAGTAACTTCTGCATACCCTGAGCAACTGGGTGATTTAGATCAGTTTTCGCCAATACCTTCCAATTATCACAGATAAATCACAGATTTTTGTTTTTATTGCATTTTGGAAAATATCCCAACTTTTATGGAAATGGTGTTAGTATTTGTAGATGTCCCAAATTTGCGTTTAAAAACAAAACAAAACAACAAACTATATTAGCACACATGCCTATGGCTTCTCAAGTGAGTTGCACAGCAATGTGTAATCTAATTTAATTTGTTTCAGAGGCCTATAGTAAATGCAGACAGGCTACTTTAAGTTGGAGTACAGCTGAATGAACAAGTTGCAACATAGATTAAGTGAGAGGAAAAAGGGAGGAGGAAAAAACATCATACCAGGGTTAATGAGCAGAGAGAAATGGAAGAGGGCAGAGGTACTGTTTGATCCGAGTCTTTGTCTGTGAACTGGAAGGTGGGTAATCAGGTCACGTAGATTAATATGATAATCCTGAGGGTGAACCATGAAAGGTAAGGCTAACTCTGCATTGGCAGAAAGGGAGCAGAGGATAAGAAGACAGGTGAGGATAGGGCTCTCTACTGATGTCTTGATCTATTTTCTGAATTGTTTCCAGGAGTCTTTTAGGGCAAAACACAGCCATGAAACTTCTCACAAAGCATATTGTGTGTCTATGCATGTGTGAATGTACATTTATGCATGCTTTTATCCTTCAAGTTGAAAGTTGGTGCCTCCATGGATCAGAAGTTTTTGTCCAGCACATCCCACAGATGCTCAGTTTAATCGAGATCTGGGGAAACTGGAGGCCAAGTCAACACAGCTTTTTGTCATGTTTGTTAAACCATTCCTGAATAATTTTTACAGTGTGGCAGGTGCATTATCCTGCTAAAAGAGGTCACTACCATTAGGGAATACCACTGTCATGTATACTTGGACTGCAACAGTGTGTAGTTGGGTGGTACATGTCAAAGTAACATCCATATACTGCAAATGCCACGACTCAAGGTTTCCCAGCAGAACATTGCCCAAGGCATTACTCTGCCTCCACTGGCTTGCGTTCTTCCCAGATACCCCTTTTTGACCAACAGGGAACTGGCTCTTGAACCTGTTCTGTTCAGGATTCTTTGAACCTTGGTGCCAACTCGTGAACCAGCCACTGTTTTTACTAGTTTTGAGTAGAACCACTGGACTCAAGGATGCACCATCAATGGAGGGCATTGCACAATGCACAGTGGAATAGCAAGATGGTGGATTGCGTTGATTACCTGTGAGTTTTTGTTCTGTTATTGTAGATATTTGTTTTCACCCAAAAAACAAGCATGGACCAATTAAAAAAAAGTAGAAACTGTTGAAACTAATGACACACCCACTGACGCCATCAGGGTTCATGCTGGAAAAAAACAGCTATCTTTTGGTTCCAGCTGGGAACCAACTTTTCAGGTTCTGAACCAATTTATTTTTGGTCAGAAGTGCTCTGAACATGTCAAAATCTGTTGTGCGATCCAGAATGGAATGCATTCCTTGTTGGTGGAAAAGGGGTAAGTGTGCATCCTTGTGCCATCTCTTCCCCAGGCAAGTGATACACACACCCAGCCATCTACTTTTTCTAAAAGAAAATATGATTCATCAGGCCAGGCAACCTTCTTCCGTTGCTCTATGGTCCAGTTCTGATACTTATGTGCCCATTGCAGGAGCTTTTAACGGTGGACAGGGGTCAGCATTGGCACTCTGACTGGTCTGTGGCTACATAGACCCATATGCAACAAGCTGTGATGCACTGTGTTTTCTGACACCTTTCTATCATAGCCAACATTAGCTTTTTTAGCAATTTGTGCTACAGTAGCTCTTCTGTGGGATTGGGCCAGACGGACTAGCCTTCAATCCCCATGTGCATCAGTGAGCCTTAGGCGCCCATGAACCTGTCACTGGTTCACTGGTTGTCCTTCCTTGGACCACTTTTCTTTTTTTTTTACGTACTAACCACTGTCTGCAACCCCGCACGGGATAAGCGGTTACAGATAAAACAAAACAAACAACAAACTAACCACTGTATACCAGGAACATCCCACAAGATGTGCCATTTTGGAGATGTTCTGACTGATTGTCATCACAATTTGGTCCATCAAAGTCACTCAGATCTTTATGCTTGACCATTTTTCCTGCATCCAACATATGAATTTCAGAACTGACAGTTCACCTGCTGCCTAATATATCCTACCCCTTGGCAGGTGCCATTGCAATGAGATAATCAGTGCTATTCACTTGACTTGTCAGTGGTTTACATGTTATGGCTGATTAGTGTATATACCCATCTCATGTCCAGTGTTCCTGGGATTGCCTCTAGAGCCACCGAGACCCTGAGCAAGATAAAGCAGTTATTGAAGATGAATGAATGAATGAATGAATGAACTTTCAACAAATCTTGGTCAAGTAGTGTTTTAACTGGCAGTTTTTAAGCCCTAATGCCACATACCCAATTGGCTACAGAAGAGAAAATTTATGACAACAAAGGATTTCAGTGGGGATGAAAGAACTTCTTCATGATGTACCATAAGATGCTATATTGTCAGGGTTATCATAGTGTTGTACAATATGTGAAACACCAAAGTCAGGACAAGGAATATACATTCCATTTCGTCATTTAGCAGATGCTATTATCCAGAGCAGTGTACAAAATTTGAGTCAGGGAATCTGCAAGGATTCATAACCTGAAGGACAGTAAACAAATTCTACTGGTATAAGTGCTAAAAACCTAACTGTGTAAAGAATACAAAATGCAATACAGTAAGTCTGAAGAAGAGAGCCTTTAACACATTTTGGGATTGCTGAGGAGACAATCTGTAGTAGCAACACAGATCTTTCACTGCAAGCATGTTTAGATGTGAAAGAAGGACTTGCTTGGTTCTCTAGAAATATTAAAGCTGAAGTTGTGTGCAGTTGTGTCTTCTGATCACTCAGTCAGAACATTAAATCCTGAGCCACCAGCCTTATAAGTAAATCACTGGCAGACTCAGAGAATGTGGCATAATGCAGCAAGAAGTTAAATTTGAGTGGTTAACTGGTAAGCAAACTTGAGTGTCTAAAATACAACATTGAATTATATATGGGATTTGTTATAAAGCACATTGAGTATGTCTTTGATGGGAGAAGCTGTGCACCTCTATAACATCCAATTTGAAGGCTGTAATCATCAAATAAATTTGATAATGTTCCTGGCTCTGAGTGTGAAAACACTACATTAGGATGCAGTGCACTGTGAGAAGTGTCCTGACACCAGTGCATAAGGACAGAGTGTGAGATTTCAGACAATCATAATGCTCCAAGTGTTGTTTGAGAGTTGTCAGGGTGTCAGAGCTGGGTCAAGCTAAGGTACATGGTGTAAAGATTTCCTGGGGCTACAGTAAAAACATTAATACCCCAATATAAACAGCACTACCCATGTGTTCATGGCCACACATCCATAATACTGACAACTTGCTTTTAAGATGATAGCACTTCAAACGCTGTGCGTGTGTGTGTGTGTGTGTGTGTGTGTGTGTGTGTGAGAGAGAGAGAGAGAGAGAGAGAGAGATATTAAAACCTAGAGTATAACAAAAACCTGCTGAAGCTGACAAGGTTTATGACAAGGAGAATTCAAAGTTGATATCTTTCTAAGTTGAATAAGAAAAGGCAGGGCAAAACCCTTGAAAGGCTTGCAAAGACACTTGAGAAAGGAGATGGGAGAGGATAAGAAGAAAATTGCCAGGGAGAATATCATAAAGAGGCACCATGCTGCTAGAATGAAATTGAGAGTAGAGAGGCTGAACATGGCATCCTGCTGTCACTATCTCAGCTGAGTGAAGCCATCTACACAAAGAGCTGTGTGAGCAGAGGTGAGCCGTATAGGCAGAGCTCCACTAAATCCAACAGCCCAGCATGCAGCATCATCAAGGTACAACCTGACTGCAAAACTAATTGAATGTTTCTTAGACCCATCTTTTCTAATTAATCATGCTGTAGACCACTTAATGGCAGTATTGAAGGCAGTTTAAGAGCGATGGTAAGGAATATTAGAGAATTCAGTACCAGGTCTGTGAATATGCTGAGAGATAGAGGAAAAAGAAAGGGACAGGGAGCTCTCTCATCTAATCAAAACAATGTCTCCACTGACATTTGAGACTCTGAGTTACCTACCAAAAGGCCTTGACTCTGCCACAGTGACATTTAGACCAGAAGGGAAACTTTGAATGTTAGATTATCCACTCTACATCGCATGCCATCAATCAAGTTGGGGTCTTGATCTTAAATGGAAACCTCAAGCAGGTCTCGTGGGATGCATTTAATCATATTACAGACAGGCCTAGTCAAAATCAGACTGGTTTAATTTGATAATCTCTACAGATATTAAGTCTGTCTCTGAAGGATATTACTAAGTGCACCTTAAAATGTTGTGTCTATGAACTGATAGGGAAATCGTGTTATATATAATATATTAGATTTATGGTTACACTAATTTCTTGGTCTTTAATTTGTAATATTGGGTTTTGTCGCACTGAAGCAATCTTTTTTCTTTGTATTTTCTTACAGCCATGTGATTCGTTTTATGTAATTTCCACTAATCATTATTGTCAAGCTTGATATTGAAGCTATCTATCTATCTATCTATCTATCTATCTATCTATCTATCTATCTATCTATCTATCTATCTATCTATCTATCTATCTATCTATCTATCTATCTATCAAATCTTCCTTTTGCACTGGCCATTCTGCACTAAAACTAATATTAATCCTATGATGTTAATATCATGCTAAGGCCACTTATTTCCATGTAAATGGGTTGGGGTCAGGACACAGAAATCTCCATGCAACATGGTACCTTGGAAGCATAGAGCTGAAAATAGGCTTTATTACATCAAATAGTTTTCAGAAATGCTGCACAACACCACCCAACATCTCTCTGCTACCAGCCACCATTCTGACCTTTTCAGTATTCATTCCTTGATCACATGAGGGGTCCCTTAGCCAGGCAGAGGAAGGGGAATTTGCAGGTGAGTTGTAACACCTCAAAGTAGGTGCTTTGGTCGGAGAAAAGGTGCGGGAGGTCAGCAACCTCCAGGGTGCACCAGGCTTATCTGACAATTGAAATGAGATGTCATCTCCCAGCATGAGGTAAGGGCAGGTGCCAAAATACTCTCTTCAAACAATCTTTAATGTCTACTAATCTCATTGTGGAAGGAAATTGTGTTGTAGGTGGAATGATGTGAGTAGGAGGATACGTGGAGGTAGCATAGAGCAGACAGGGTAAGTAGGAATTATACCATGTGTGGCAAATAGCAAAGTCAAATTGCACATTGTTTAAGTTTTAAAGCCCCCCCCCAAAAAAAAAAAATCAAGAGGATTTCCTTCATAGTTCAATCAGTGAATTAAAAATACAGAAATAGAGTTTTACATATCATTTTCTTTAGATACAAAACATGTGAAAGATCTAATAACCATTGCATGAAGGAGATTTAAAAGTTTTATGACGCTGTCAGAGCTTGTTGCTTTAGACCTGAAGGTGCAACTAGTGAGCAGAAAATATAAAGATAATATTAATACTTAAATTACAACCAAGGATTACAGTCATGATTTGCATTATTGTTCATGACTGTGATGAAAACTGCAGCGTGTAAAGCAGCCTGAAGCCTGACTTTATTACTGCATGTTGTTTAGTAAGCAATGTTTCATGATACCTTCAACTTGATAAAGTTTATAAATAGCACGGTCTAATGTGCTATTAACTCAAATGGTTCTAGGAAATTGCATCTACAGGCACCTTTAAAAATTATCTGCAAACCTTGTGTGAAATGATTCGCTTTAAACATCCCTGGGCTCTATTTATCAGGGTTTCTACTAACATTGTAATGACAGTGAAAAAAACTAACTGAACCATGTATTAAAACTTGGTCACATTTTAGCATGTTTCACTTGAGTGAAAGACTTTGGATTTGGCTCTGAGGACAGGTTATGGAGTGAGAGAGGTTACTCTCTTATGGGAAGTATTAAAGAGAACCTGCAGGGTTGGATCGATTTAGGGAGTAAGCTGAGACAATGGCTTCCTACTTCAGTTATGGTACTAGGGCTGGAAGTAGGTGTGTGTGTGTGTGTGCTTTAATCTCTTATACCCATGGGCCAGTGCCATTCAATGACATTGCAGGGTGTGTGTGTGTGTGTGTGTGTGTGTGCGTGCGCGCGGGTGTATACAATATATCCTTAGATGCATGTGCACACCCTCCAGAATTAACCTTCACACACTGCTATGTGTGTCCACACATATAGACACATATCACGGATGCAGCACATCCACACATCAGAACTGTGAGGCAGAAAAGTGGCAAACTAGCACTGCAACCTCTCCCCCTTCCCCAAATCCTCTGACCTTACAGTCTGTGATCCTGAAGTCTTATGTTTTACTTGGGCACAGTATGATTTATCCTAAAATCAAGTTTTCTTGCATGTATTAGTTCTACGGTAAATTAATTGTGAAATCAGTGGACAATCTACAGATGGGTGGCCAATTAAACATGAGTTTGTTGTGAGGGGAGACTAGTGGACCCAAATGCAAAACAAACACAGCAGATAGAATAAACTAAAGTAGAATTATTAAGTATAGGGTTAGGCAGGGAGAAGAGCATAGGGGAGGCAGACTGAGAGGAAAATCACCAAGACCAGGAAGCACACCAGGATCACTGCAATGGAAGCTCAGCGTTCAGCCACTGAGCCAGCAGGGAAGGTTGACAGGCGGTGAGATGAGGCTGGACTGAGAAGTAGGTGATAGGGAGGTGTGGTTGGGGCGTGATCAGCAAGCAGCAGGTGGAAGTGAATGTCACAGCAGTGTGGGAAGGTTCCTGGAGACACAGAGGAATAGGTTAAATCCATGCAAAAACAATGGAGAACAAGACTTACACACAATACTAGCACTCCAGGACATGAACTACCACTTGGGCTGATGCAATGATCTGGTGATGTGTGGAAGAATGCTGGGGTCTTTATACTGCACGGGAATGAGGATCAGGTTTGCTACCATCAGGAAGCTCAAGAGAACAAAACAGAAGCCACACCCATGATACTGACCCACACAGAAAACAAACATAAGAGGTGGACATGAAGAGTGAGAAGAGAAAAAACACAGGGAAAAACAGGAGGTATGACTGGCACCATGACAGATTTGTGTCTTAGTATGGTGATGGGCCACCATGAACTTCAAGAACAGCTTCTTGGCATAAGTTCTATAAAGTCTCTGAAACTGTATTGGAGCACCATGAACACCATTCTTCCAAAATATATACCCTCAGTTAATGTTGTGATGATGGTGGTAGGGAGTACTGTCTAAAATATAAATAAAAAAATTCCACAGCATATAATTGACATCATTTTTATACTCATCAAACCATTCAGTGAGCCCTTGTGCCCTGTGGATGAGGACATTGTCATCCTGGAAGAGTCCATGCCCATCAGGATAGAAATATTTCATCAGAGGATAAAGGTAATCAGTCAGAATAGCTTGTATTGATTTGAAGTGACAATGTCTGTCTAAGGTGACAAATGGACCCAAATCATGCCAGCAAAATGCCCTCTACAGCACAACACAGTCACCTTTAATTTGTCACCCAACTGTATATCAGGTCCTATTAGTTATCAGACAAGAGAGAAAGGCATTGGATATACAGAAAACAATGTAATTTGGTGGAACAATTCATTATTTAAAAGAAAATCTGTTGTTACCAATTACTAACTGTTCAATGTTAAAACAGAAGGGCAGTCCAAATACATAAAATTGTAAGGTAACACTTTACATTACAGCCCAAAAATCACAGGGTAACTACCTGTTAAGTAAGGCATTAAAAAAAAAGTAAATAGTAAGTAAAGGGTATTATTGTAGAAGTAAGTAGTAATTACTGGGCAACTTACAAACATTTTTAAAATAAGAAACATAAGAACAATTTCGAGTTCATTGTACCTCTAAACATAATTATAGTTTACTTAAAATTACTTAAGGGTATGCTAGTAGAAGTAAGTGTTTTTTCTGGGTAATTTACAAACATTTTACAAATAAGTAACATTCAAATTCATTGTATTTCTAAGCATTTGACTCTATTGTACTTCTAATTAATTACACAGATTACCCCTATTGTACTGTGACTAACCAGACTAATTATAGTGTGCATATTTTGCAGACTGTTTAGCTAATGTATGTCCTACACTGAGGCATTTTACATATGTAAAGTGTAACATTTCTCATCTGTTCTCATCTGTTCACATGGGTATGGCAGGGAATATGCAGCAGTGTTGTTCCCTTTTTCCTGCTTCCTTAGTTCATCACCCTTACCTTTGGGTCTTCACACCATGGGTCCTTAAGATTCAAGATTCAAAGATTTTTATTGTCAATTCACTATATATCCAGGACATATAGGAGAATCGAAATGCCATTTCTCCCTCACCTTACTTGAAAAATCAAATAAAAATATACAACCCCGATTCCAAAAAAGTTGGGACAAAGTACAAATTGTAAATAAAAACGGAATACAATAATTTATAAATATCAAAAACTGATATTGTATTCACAATAGAACATAGACAACATATTAAATGTGGAAAGTGAGACATTTTGAAATTTCATGCCAAATATTGGCTCATTTGAAATTTCATGACAGCAACACATCTCAAAATAGTTGGGACAGGGGCAATAAGAGGCTGGAAAAGTTAAAGGTACAAAAAAGGAACAGCTGGAGGACCAAATTGCAACTCATTAGGTCAATTGGCAATAGGTCATTAACATGACTGGGTATAAAAAGAGCATCTTGGAGTGGCAGCGGCTCTCAGAAGTAAAGATGGGAAGAGGATCACCAATCCACCAATTCTGTGCCAACAAATAGAGGAGCAATATCAGAAAGGAGTTCGACAGTGTAAAATTGCAAAGAGTTTGAACATATCATCATCTACAGCGCATAATATCATCAAAAGATTCAGAGAATCTGGAAGAATCTCTGTGCGTAAGGGTCAAGGCCGGAAAACCATACTGGGTGCCCGTGATCTTCGGGCCCTTAGATGGCACTGCATCACATACAGGCATGCTTCTGTATTGGAAATCACAAAATGGGCTCAGGAATATTTCCAGAGAACATTATCTGTGAACAAAATTCACCGTGTCATCCGCCGTTGCCAGCTAAAACTCTATAGTTCAAAGAAGAAGCTGTATCTAAACATGATCCAGAAGCGCAGACGTCTTCTCTGGGCCAAGGCTCATTTAAAATGCACTGTGGCAAAGTGGAAAACTGTTCTGTGGTCAGATGAATCAAAATTTGAAGTTCTTTATGGAAATCAGGGACGCCATGTCATTCGGACTAAAGAGGAGAAGGACGACCCAAGTTGTTATCAGCGCTCAGTTCAGAAGCCTGCATCTCTGATGGTATGGGGTTGCATTAGTGCGTGTGGCATGGGCAGCTTACACATCTGGAAAGACATCATCAATGCTGAAAGGTATATCCAGGTTCTAGAGCAACATATGCTCCCATCCAGATGACGTCTCTTTCAGGGAAGACCTTGTATTTTCCAACATGACGATGCCAAACCACATACTGCATCAATTACAGCATCATGGCTGCGTAGAAGAAGGGTCCAGGTACTGAACTGGCCAGCCTGTAGCCCAGATCTTTCACCCATAGAAAACATTTGGTGTATCATAAAACGGAAGATACGACAAAAAAGACCTAAGGCAGTTGAGCAACTAGAATCCTACATTAGACAAGAATGGGTTAACATTCCTATCCCTAAACTTGAGCAACTTGTCTCCTCAGTCCCCAGACATTTACAGACTGTTGTAAAGAGAAAAGGGGATGTCTCACAGTGGTAAACATGGCCTTGTCCCAACTTTTTTGAGATGTGTTGTTGTCATGAAATTTAAAATCACCTAATTTTTTTCTTTAAATGATACATTTTCTCAGTTTAAACATTTGATATGTCATCTATGTTCCATTCTGAATAAAATATAGAATTTTGAAACTTCCACATCATTGCATTGTTTTTATTTACAATTTGTACTTTGTCCCAAGTTTTTTGGAATTGGGGTTGTATAAAATATAGATAATATAGGTAAAAATACACTCTAAAATCAAACAATGTACAAAATAGCAGTAGTGCAAATACAGTACAATAACCATAATGGAGAAGGTGCTTAGAAGAGCAGCTTATGAGGTGTACATGAACAGTAGTGGGTACTAAACTAGTTAAATTAAAGCACTTAGTTCCAGGGAAGTACAGGGTACTAAGCGCCATTTCAATTTACTGCCCATGCAGCTTATATTACAACTGATTACAACTGAATATAATTATTACAACTCCAAATCCAACAAAGTTGGGATGCTGGGTAAAACAAAGAAAAACAGAATGTTATGATTTGTAACTCATGGAAACCCTATATTTCATTAACATATACTGTTCCTTTTATTTCTGTAAGATGCTTTAACCACCCAGAAATGAAGTTAAACGTCTGCTCTACTGGCTTTAACCCTTCAGTCACACTAACGTGTTTAGAATGTTATAAAATAAACCTGTAAAGTGAACATACAGTAGTAGCTTAGTTCACTATACTTTCCAGGAACTTTCTCCAAATACTTTCCTGTAACTAACTGCTCAGTATGATGTAAGTATAGCTAAGTACCCAGTACTTTCCAGTAATTTTCTTTTAAGTACACTGTAATATAAGCTGCATGGGCAGAAAATTGATATGGAGCTTAGTACCCTGTATTTCCCTAGAACTAACTGCTTTAGTTTAACTAGTTTAGTACCCTCTACTTTCCTGTACCAAAAAAAAAGAAAAAAGTACGAGCTAACATAAACTGATTACAACTGTATATAATTATTACAACTCCAAATACAACAAAGTTGGATGCTTAAAACATAAAGAAAAACAGAATGTTATTATTTGTAACTCATGGAAACCCTATATTTCATTAAAAATAGTACAACGACAAGATACTAAATGGTGAAACTGAGAAATTGTATTGTTTTTTGAAAAATACATGCTCATTTTGAATTTGATGCCAGCAGCACATTTCAAAAAAAGCTGGGACAAGGGCATGTATACCACTGTGTTGCATCACCTCTACTTTTAAGCAACAATCTATGAATATTTTGGAACTGAGGAGACCAGTTGCTGTGGTTTTGAAAGTTAAATGTTACCCCATTCTTGCCTGATAAACAGTTTTAGTTGCTCATCAGTTCGAGGTTTTCTTCATTGTATTTTGTGCACCATAATGCGGCAAATGTTTTCCGCAGGAGACAGGTCTGGACTGCCGGCAGGCCAGTTAGCACACGGACTCTTTCTAAAAAAATTCCAAAAAATTGTGACACTGAGTAAAACATAAACTAAATGTTAAAACTGAGAAATCTTATTGTTTATATAATTTGGGGTTGTGTATGATTTTGTATTATCAATATTAAAACTAATTCAGTTAATATCCAATGTATCTTCCACCTACGCGTACATTGTAATGAAATATATTCAGCTTGTGAAAATTAAAACCTTTATGACATGTATTAAAGAAAAACCTGGAAAAGTTTTTTTTTAATTTAAAACAGACAGTTAAAGATGTAACAAAGCTGTAAACCCCTAAAATAATATGAACTATTTTAAACAAATAGTACACCTGATTACACAGTGAAATATTCAAGAGAGAGACCCTTTTCAAAATAAAAATCCTTCCTTTAGCATAGAACAGAAACAAGCAGCAAATATCAAACAAAAATGTTCTTACATATATGCTCAAATTAATGACTCGATTAAATTACATCAACCAATTACTTCAAGTTTTTTTTTCCTTTTGGGCTATACACAAACTATATAATCACTTTACTTACGTCACGTCAGCGCATGTTCATGATTGATGCGCCTCAAACTGTTACTCTTGTCCATGTGCATCTGTACACTGTACACAAGGAGTACATACACCTGTCCTGGATAAGAGTGCAAGCAGTGTGTGCTTAATAGAACACTGAACTCACACAGACTTTGCAAAGTATTGCTCAGTGCCTCATGTCTGACCCTATCAAGCCTTTTTTTTCATGTTGTTATTCTGGTTTTTAACTCAGGTTTGTATGTTGGATTCTGCCTTTTGTCTCTGCCTCTACTAGTCTGGCCCAAAAGCATTGTAGCACAAAGATCATCGTTAAATAGAGCGAGCAGCACAATGAACACTCTCTCTCCTAGTTAAAATGCTCTTGGAGCTAAAGAGGCTTTTGGGAAACCCAGCCCTGTTTGTGCCTCGCATGATCATTGCTTGTCTCCTCATTTTGCTTTTGGATTGCATTTTGGATTTGTATGCCTGTTTGTGGTTTAATAATAAACACACTTCCTGCATTTACATCCATCTGCCACTACCAATAATGACAATTTATACTACTATCATACTCTTAAGTAATTTTAAGTAACCTGTAATTATGTTTAGAAGTACAATGAATTTGAAACCATACTTATAGGTTTCTTATTTGTAAAATGTTTGTAAATTGTCCGGTAGATACCAGTTATTTCTACTAACCCCATTTCCCAATTCTAACTTAATTTACATTTACAAAACACAATTAAGTTGGTCAGTAAAACTATTGAAAATCTTTTCTTTGTACTTTTGTCAGTTAAATAAAGGTTCATGTGAATTAACAAATCACAGATTTTTGTTTTTATTGCATTTTGGAAAATATCTCAACTTTTCTGGAAATTGGTTAGTACAGTAATAATCTACTTACTCTTTGCTTCTTCTTTTTTTCCCTTCTGCCTCACTTAACAGGTACTTACCCTGTAATAACAGGTTACCCAATAATTTGTGGGCTGTAATTTAAAGTGTTACTGATAAGATTTGTTCTAGGCTAGAATTTTTTGAAAAGCAGTTAAGGAAAACAACACAAATAAATTCATGCCTGTGATTCTAAATAAAGGCAAATAATTTATTACTGTACTCTCATATAAAATTATTACCCCTGCAATTTAAAATAGCCTGTATTATGTGGGCCTCCTGACTTCAGTGTGGCTCCAAGCAGGTCTGTAGTTGAGTCATAAGTGCAATCTGCACATACATTAAGGGCATATTTGTTTCAGAACTTGTGGGAAATATCCTCTATATATTTATAAAGCGCTAAACTGTTTGCAATCCAAACAGTTTAGTGGTTGTTTGAATTCTAGGTCTTGAGGGACCGCTGTATGTGAATCAAGCTCTCATTCTGAATTTCAAATACATTTCAACACTCCTCAAAATTCAGCCATAACGTTCTCTCCCAGGGACAAAGCATCTGCTTTCTTCTGACCCTATATGCTAAAAATGAATAACAGATGAAGTCACTGGAAAATGCAGGGGCATTAGAGGCAAATCCATTCCAAGCCAAAGCATTTTATTTAAATCAAAATAATAGCAAAAAGAAATTACCTACACCGGAACTGACAAAGAATAGTGAAAAATGATGAAGAGTGAAAATAATGCCATTATTTAATTTCCCTTCATACGGTATGAAATTATGTCTCTTTCTCCATCTTTTTATTGCTGTTTTTAAGCATACATTCATTCTGTTTCAGTCACACACTATTCAATGCTTTACCAAACAAATCAATATTTTCAGTCAGAATAATGGAACTAATGGCTCCCATTCAGGGCTTCCTATCTCATTTCTAACTTAGCAAATTGTGGGCTTATTTAACCATACAAAAACAAATGAATAGGAGGTAAATTGAAAACTGTATAGTGCTTTTGTTGACCGACTTAAAGCTTCTGTCTGCAACCATGTGTCAGATAAGCAGGGTTTGCAGACGGATGTAAGCATGGGAAGGTGTTTATTTACAGGTGAGCGTATAATATACAAAAACATGACGTAAAGACAGAGTCACAAAAGTAAATGAAACAGAAAGCAGAGTCAATAAACCAGAGTAACATAAAATATAGAGCAAAGGCTCGAGAACATGAGAAACAATAAGCAATTACTGGTTGAGGCTGAACAAAATATCGTGATTTGTTAGTGGTAAGCAAGCAGCAATTATTTGTCAAAGCTGAAGACAGGCAAATAATTGTTTGCGAGACACAAACAAATCACAGTATATTGTGAAAACCAAGTTCAATAATTGCTTATTATCATTCAAATTATTTTTACACCGTTTTGATTGGCTGAGTGAACTGCAAATAACTGCGTACAAATAACAGTCTGCTCATGCATATTACGGTGGAAAGCCATTTTGCTGCAAATAATGGTCTGCGCATGCGCAGTTACTTCGCACTTTTGTATTCTGACTTCTATGGGATGAAAATAAAACTGATCACATCTGATTTCTTTGTTATCGTTTGATTTGTCGCGCAAACTTTATAATCATATTTCAAAAAAGTTGAATGATAAAATAATTATTGAACACAGTTTTAACAAAATATCATGATTTGTTAGTGTTTTGCAAGCAATTATTAGCCTCTGTCTTCTGCAAATAATTAATTGCTTGCTCACCACTAACAAATTGATATTTTGTTCAGCCTAGTCCAATAATTGCTTATTATCATTAAAATTATTTTTACGCTGTTTTGATTGGCTGAGCAAACTGCAAATAAATAATGGTCTGCTCATGCGCAGTAACTTTGCACTTTTGTCAACATGGCTCAATTTCTTTGTTATCCTTTGCCTTGTTGTGCAAACTTTATAATCAGTGTTTTTACAAAAATAATTTGAATGATAAAACAGTTATTGAACTCAGTTTTCACAAAATATTGTGATTTGTTATTGTCTCACAAGCAATTATTTGCCTCTCCCTTCTGCATCGGCAAATAATTAATTGCTTGCTCGCCACTAACAAATCATGATATTTTGTTCAGCCTCGTCCAATAATTGCTAATTATTTTTTCGTGGTCCAAATCCTGCGCTCTGATTGGCTGGCGAACGGGTCCGTATCCTATGGTACGGACCCCAGTTATGGACCTCTGGCGACTCGCTCGTTCACAACAACAAACATAGTAGCCATTTTTGTCAACATTTATTTTCACATTTCTCAGGAGAATAGGATTAATTTTACAGCATGGATAGCAATAACGACAGTGTTCACAGCAAAAGTGAGTTTTACTACCCTGAGGAAGACAAAATTGAAGAAAACATTTCAGGAGAAAGCTAAAAACCTTTAACTTGCTAACGCCAAGCAAAAACATGGCTGAATCCTGAATGACTCCTATTTGTATAAATAGGGGACTACATAGGCAGCAAAATGTAGTTTTTTTTTCCTACCATGGAAGTGCACTTGTATACCGAGGAGGAAGCAATTTGCATTACAGCCATGAATGAGGATTCAAAATAGCATTAATTTTACAGCATGGATAGCGATAACGACAGTGTTCACAGCGGAAGCGAGTTTTACTACCCTGAGGAAGAAGAAATAAAATAAAACATTTCAGGAGAAAGCTAAAAACCTCTAACTTGCTAACGCCAAGCAAAAACATGGCTGAATCCTGAATGACTCATATTTGTATAAATAGGGGACTACATAGGCGGCAAAATGTAGTCCCCCCCCCACTATGGAAGTGCACTTGTATACTGAGGAGGAAGCAATTTGCATTACAGCCGTGAATGAGGATTCAAAATGGCGGCTCAGCTCGATTTTCCCTTTCGGGTGCTCTCGTTTTCTGTTAGAATTTGGTAAAGAAAAAAATAAATATATTATTTACCAGCTTAAGGTCGGTCCATATGGTGAAATACTGTGACCTCGGCTTTGAATACTGACCTTGGCCCAGAGGGCCTCGCTCAGTACTTTCAAGACCTCGGTCACGGTATTTCACGATACGGACCTCCCAGCTGGTAAATAACACATACATACATACATACATACATACATACATACATCAAGGATGCGTTATCCTAATGGGCTTCATGGGTAGCTGCCCAGGGCCTTGGCCACTAGGGGGCCTCAGAGGTAGCGAGATCAGAAAATATGAAACGATATTTTCAGAAGTTTTGATCATATTGATAACATTTTTGATGCATTTTGCCACCCGTAAGGAAGCCCACCTTGTCCCGTCGCATAAATCACCCGTCATTGTCAATATGATCACTGTCCACCATGTCTTCACACGCTACGCCAGCTTGAGTTCAATGATTTAATTAATGACTTCGCTTTCCAGAAAAGTAGGAAAGTGCCCTTGTAAGTTGACCCATGGCTGTCAAACTGAATGCGCAAAGCTGTGTGCCACTGCTATTTGGGACATTACGTGTGTGAAAGGATGAAATGTTTCACATAGCCTAACATTTTGAGATTTATTTCTGAGAAGCAAGATATAGAGCCCTGCACTCCCACAGGACCTGACGCAAAGCAGTGCAGCGCGGGACAAATTTTGAAAGCTCATTGCGGGCGCGGGCGGGAGAGGTGATAAGCTGCAGTCCCGCTAACTAAAAACATGTTTAAAATAAAATTTATAAATTATTAATTTATGTCTATCATTTATAATTTGTGCTGGATATTTTATTTGGCATTAATAAAAACATTTTAAGATGCCTAAATTTGCGGATGTGGTCTAATCTCGCGTACGTTTCCGATTCCTTTCCGCTCTTCCGTGTTTGAGATCTCCGATCATGGCAGAAGAGCAGAGCTCCTCTAGTGAAGCTCACAGTGCTTCAGAAGTAAGTGCTGCTTTAAAAAGAGGTACATTGCTTGAAACGCACCCCTGAACGTGAGCTGTAGATATTTATGCTCAAATCCACTCAAAGTAGGGGGCGGGGCACCATCACACTGTGTCTTTAAATTATATTAATTTCTTATAGGCCTACTTGTATTTCCTAGAATGTAAATGTGAGGAGTGACATATAAGCTATGTGCAATGTACAATATTCTTAATCTCCACTGTAGATTTTGGTAGGTGTGTTGGGTATCTCTGTAAAGCCTCAGCTGCGCATGCCGCCTGGCAATGCGTACCCTCGCTACGTGCGCTAGGTGAAGGATCGGTCAGTGGAGAGCTGAGCTAAGCTCAGCATGTTTAATTCCCCAAGCCAATGACAAGAACTTTCGTGAGAAATAACATGAACGTCTGCATCATGCGGGATTTGCGGGCGGGAGCGGGACAAAATATGGCAGGCGGGAGCGGGACTGAAAATCATAATTCTTTGCGGGAGCGGGACTGCACAATGCGGGAGCGGGACTGAAAATTCTGTCCCGTGCAGACCTCTAGCAAGATATTTTTCTTTCTTTGTTATTGCTCTTTGTTTTCACAAGTTAAAAGTCGCCTGGATTCCAAAATGAAAACGAACGGTTATATACCAAATGAATGTTCTTGTTCTGAATACTAAAGAAACTGTTGTAGGCCTAGGTTATGTTCTTGACATGTTGTTCATTGACTCACTCATTCAAAGGCTTCTTGAGGCTAAACTTTAGTTAACCAGATTTGTTAACCGTGATGTCTGATGGATTTTTTCACCATGCAATTGCCTATTTCACCATTGCTTTTTCTCGATTAAATAGGTGTTGATGGATATAAAGTTTTATTGTTCAATAGTATTTCTAATTGTGCCACTGTCATTATTTAAGTTTCTGTGTCTAGTTAGACAGGCACGTCTGAGGGGGTGAATTTTCTGAGTGCAGTTGACAACAGGCGGGGGTGGGGCCTCGGGGGGGGGGGGGGGGGGGGGGGGGGGGGTGTGTGTCTGCCCAGGGCCTCGGCAAGGGTTAATGCGGCCCTGACATACATACATACATATATATATATATATATATATATATATATATATATATATATATATATATACACACTTTGCGACATCTTTGTGTTGCCAGAATCCTTATATGAGCGTGCTGATTGCGCTCAAAACAGCAACAGGTGATTCCAATATTAATAGGTCCTTATGGCATGTGCAACACGCTCCGTGTGCGTGGATGAGAGTAGCTGCTTGTGCTGAGCCAAGCTCGAGCGCGCGCAGACAAGACACCATCTGGTTCTTTTGTGATACGTTAACTGAATTAATATTTCAATTATTAGAGTATTTGACATATAGATATACACACTAGGCGGCACGGTGGTGTAGTGGTTAGCGCTGTCGCCTCACAACAAGAAGGTCCTGGGTTCGAGCCCCGGGGCCGGCGAGGGCCTTTCTCTGTGGAGTTTGCATGTTCTCCCCATGTCCGTGTGGGTTTCCTCCGGGTGCTCCGGTTTCCCCCACAGTCCAAAGACATGCAGGTTAGGCTAACTGGTGACTCTAAATTGACTGTAGGTGTGAATGGTTGTCTGTGTCTATGTGTCAGCCCTGTGATGACCTGGCGACTTGTCCAGGGTGTACCCCGCCTTTCGCCCGTAGTCAGCTGGGATAGGCTCCAGCTTGCCTGCGACCCTGTAGAAGGATAAAGCAGCTAGAGATGATGAGATATACACACTATCTTTTTAAATCAATATAATTAGCTTCTCTGTATGTTTATGTGAGTGTTCAGATTTTTGTAAGTGTCAGGTATGAGGTAGGAGGCAGATGTAAGTGCAGAGTTATATTTAATAAGGAAGTGCAAACATACACAGGCAAACAGTCCAAATCGGCAGGCAAACTCAGAAACGTAAAGACAAGCAAAAGGTCGGGCGAGGCGCAAACAGGATATCACAGGCAGCAAGAAATTAGATACAAGCAATAAGGCTCAGTAATGCATGCTGACGTAGCGTAATACTTCGCACAGATCGTGCGTCTAAGCAGTCCTTATATAGGTGCATATATTGCTCTGCAATCAAGTGCAGGTGCGCGTCGTTAATGGCACGCGCGCGAGAGGTTGCTTGACGTGTGCGCAGTTTGGAATGCGCCAGAGAGTTATTCAGGTGTGGCCGGACTGACAGTAAGATAATTTAGTGCCCAGATAATAGGAACTTGCAGAAAACTACAGATATAAATTATTTACAGATAAAGAAAATTACAGATAATTTTAGCTCCATTGTTCATTGAAATGCTTTGAAATTGTATACTAGCCCATAGTATGGAAATAAACTCATTTAGTAATCTTTCTAATTCTTATTCTAATATCAGACCCTCCAGGATTTTGTGATGTTGCGATTTGCAACGTCAACGCAAATTCAACCAATCCCCGCGAATTCAGGGCGGTGTTGCAATTATAATCACTGCAACTTTCCCACAAATTTGACCAATCGTTGGCGTCTTCTTGAGGTGACGTCGGCAAACTACCTTCCGCCTTACTTCCGTGTATACGTTCAAGAGAAGCAGCATGTGCGAGTCAGTGTTTATATAGGCTTAAATTCTGTTACTGAAAGTGTGTTATGTTTACAGTGAAGGACTGTGTGCACTTTACATTATTTTTTTTTTTACTTAATACAAGAAATTAATGGATGCCAACATTTTTGCCAAAATGGTATTTTATTTTCCATTGTTTAGGCAGCATCAGCATCATACTGTGAGATTCTGTTCAAATTGTTTTTTTCTTCTATGAAGCCTGAGCCATTTATTTTATTAGTTTATAATTATTGTTTAATTTAGTCTTCAGGAGAGACTGTCTACACACAGTACTAGTATTAATAGTTTTTTTTTTCTTACATGAAAGCTGAGGCATTTATATTATATTTTAAGGTAACTTCATGTTGCGCTGTGAGGTTCTCTGCACTTTAACTTTTGAACCAACAGGTGCATTTGGATAAGTAAAGCCTATTTTTCTGCATTTTTGTAGTCCTGGTAATCTTTTATATTGGTAAAGTTGTTTATAGGACCATTTCTCAGTGTATTTTGTTTTTTCAATCAATAGTTTTTCAGTAATAACTCAATATTTAACATATCACTCAATTTTAATCACAAAAAGAGAAAATCGCAACAATTTCTCGCAACTTTCACTTCTTCCCGCAATGCAATCGCAACAAAAAACTAAAAAACACCGCAACTTTCATCGCAATTTTTTGGAAAACCCCCCGCAACATCAGACATTTTAGCCTGCAACAATCACAAAAAAGGCCCGCAAAATCCTGGGGGGACTGTAATATGCAAGTACTTCTTATCAAGCAATAATAACTTGCAGTGAAATGGGTTAATATAAACCTGGAACAAGTTTTGTCCTTGGTATACTTTTGGAGATCACCATACTGAAGAGCACACACAGTGAGGCAAATTGAGATGCTTCTAAAAAAATAAAAAAGAATGAAATGGCTGAATACTTTAGGGCTGATCCACACCTCAGTCATGCACAGAGTTCTTACATGACCTCTGAAGAGTGACAGTGAATGTTAGGAGTGGCCACTAATACTCTCCTCCTGTAGTTAATCACCCAATCAATCTTTCCTTTCGACAAAGGCTCCTCTGCTGGAACATCTCTTGTTGCAATCTCTTCTTCATCTCTACCTCTATCAGGGCTGGGAGAGAGAGGGAGTGGGGTGGGGAAGTTGGTTTGCTTAATCTACTGATTCAATTCCTGCTGATGCGAGTTGCTCCCACTCTCTGTCACAAAGGGCAAATGCAGCATGCAGCCAAGCTTCTCTCTCTCTCTCTCTCTCTCTCTCTCTCTCACACACACACACACACACACACACATATATATCTAATGAAATCGTGCCCACTTCCTTGACCCACTATGTAACTCTGTTATGTATGTACAGTCACCGGTGCTGCCACACAATGTGCAAACATTCAGTCAACATCACATTTGCACACTTATGTCATGGACTCTTGCAGGGTTCCTCAGAGCAAATACTTGAATTACAAACCAAATTATTTCTTCGACAGGATGCGAGATAAGAAATAGGCTGTTGTGCAACATGGAATCCTGGAAGATTCATTGTTATTTGTGCAAAGGAAACATGCAACTTTATTTATACAGCACCTTTCATGTAAAAGGCAATCCAAGGTGTTTTACAAATAAAATGAACAAACATAAATACAATGAACCCCCCCCCCCACGAAACAAACAAACGTAGCTCAAAATGCAGTTTAAAAAAGAGCAGTAATAGATAATATATGACATTACGTCAATTGCTTTGCTTATTTTGTAGCTGCCGTCAGAGTCAGTTATATATTTTAAGCTCGTTTGATCAGTTTTTGAGTTAAATATGAGTTTCCTCTGGGTGCTTTGGTTTCCCCCACAGTTAAGACATGCAGGTTAGGTTAACTGGTGGCTCTAAATTGACCGTAGGTGTGAATGTGAGTGTGAATGGTTGTTTGTGTCTATGTGTCAGCTCTGCGATGACCTGGCGAATTGTCCAGGGTGTACCCCGCCTCTTGCCCATAGTCAGCTGGGATAGGCTCCAGCTTGCCTGCGACCCTATAGAACGGGATAAGGGACTACAGATAATGGATGGATGAGTATAAATTATGTTTTATTAAAAGAATAGTTTCGTTTGTTTGTTAACATAAATATATCAGAGAACATACACATAAGATTATGTCTAAAGTGACCTGTCTAATATTTCTGTAGCAGAACCAATGTTCTTGTGTGACTCTGTGGGGTCGGGTCCTTAATGTCACTCTATGCAAAGCACATTGTAGATACAACAGAGGACAAGGCTCTAAGTGACGTTGCTATTATGTTGCAGTAATGTTTATGAAAATTTGGACTAAGTGAAGACCTGCAAAACGCGAAGTGTCTTTTCTAACTCCACTTAAGTTTAATGCAGTCATTGAGGTATGCAAGGTTATTTGTTTGTTTGTACATTATGTTTATAGGATACTGTATATGCTAAGTTGTGAGCTAATGGTTGCTAACTGAGTTGACGTGATAACGTGATAGCCTACTTATGTTTCACTGAATGTAATTATCTGTAAATTTAACAGATTATAGTTTTTTTTTTTGAAGTTATTGGATTACACAATCTGTATTTTGTGTTTGTAAGACATTGTTTTGAATGATTATTCTCTCTGAGAATGCTTTGACTGATTTTTTTGCCTGTTTCTTACGGCATGCTTGATGGCACTGATGTGCAAGTAAATGCCCATAACCAAAGGAACGCCTTCTGTTCATGATTTAATTGGAGGGGAGCTATACATTTCTTAAAACACTGTTAATGTTCTCAGAGCTCTAGGTGCACTTGTCAAAACAGCTTATATGGTAGTGCACAACACCATATCTCACATGAAAAACGTCATAACTCATTATGGTAGTTTTTTTTTTCATTGACACTGAATGTTTCTGGTACTAGAATGCTATTTTTGTCCAGCTAACTGAATGTTAGGGTTGAAAACCGAAACTTGGTTTCAAATTGGAACCGAATCCACAATGGTAAATACCAGGGACCTGTAAAATAAATTTAATTTTGGTTCTGCTTATTGGCTCTGCTATAACACTTTATTATTGCAAACAAAGGCTATTGTGGCAGCAGGGGGCATGATCAAGCATGAAGATTGACAAAATAGCATTCTAGTACAACCCCGATTCCAAAAAAGTTGGGACAAAGAAAAGGAAAGGAAAGAAAAGAAAAGGATCTCGGAGTCACCATCTCTAGTGATCTAACATGGAATTCTCATTTTCATTCCATCTGTGCAAAGGCAAATAAGCTGCTGGGCCTATTGATACGGACCTGCCCACTGCTGACAGATAGGGCGATCAGGCGCACACTCTACTTGTCCCTTGTTAAATCTCAACTGAGCTATGCAACTCAAGTATGGTCACCAGATAAAGTCACCTTGAAAGGACAAGTGGAGCGTGTCCAGCGGCGCGCCACTAGGTGGATTCTCCAAGTTAAGATAGGTGAGATGTCATACAAGGACAGGCTGGTGGCTTTAAACATCTTGCCACTAGCACTAGACCGTGAACTTAAAGATCTTGTATTTTTCTTTAAATGCTTGTACAAAGAGATTGATCTAGACGTAAGCAACTTTGTCACCTTTGTATCGCACGGGAGGACACGAGCCAGTAATTCCTTTAATCTAAAGCCACCGCTATGTAAGACAAGTACCTACCAGGCATCTTTTTTTAACCGTATAGTTAAATTATGGAACCGTGTCTGTAGCGCAGTGGATACTTCCATTGCCTTTTCTAGCTCTGCCTCTTTCACTTTAAGTGTCAAGAAATTAATGTTTAAGCACCTGGATACTTTCCTTGACCCGGACTGGCCATGTACATGGACGCTTGCGCCAACTTGTTCCTGTCACAGGTTGTAACTAGTTTTAGACATATTAATTGAATTTTTATATAATTTTACTGTTTTTGTAAGGCTAAGGGTTGCACCCAGCATGGGACTTGTTCCCTTTCGCGCTCACCCTTTTGGGCTAATTTTAATTTTAGTTTTTGTTTTTTTTCTTTATTATTGCTTATATTTTTGTAAATGTTAATTTCTTATTGATGTAATTTTTTGTAAGTAGCCCAATAAAGTTGTTAAAAAAAAAGTACAAATTGGAAATAAAAACGGAATGCAATAATTTACAAATCTCAAAAACTGATATTGTATTCACAATAGAACATAGACAACATATCAAATGTCGAAAGTGAGACATTTTGAAATTTCATGCCAAATATTGGCTCATTTGAAATTTCATGACAGCAACACATCTCAAAAAAGTTGGGACAGGGGCAATAAGAGGCTGGAAAAGTTAAAGGTACAAAAAAGGAACAGTAGGAGGATCAAATTGCAACTCATTAGGTCAATTGGCAATAGGTCATTAACATGACTGGGTATAAAAAGAGCATCTTGGAGTGGCAGCGGCTCTCAGAAGTAAAGATGGGAAGAGGATCACCAATCCTCCTAATTCTGCGCCGACAAATAGTGAAGCAATATCAGAAAGGAGTTCGACAGTGTAAAATTGCAAAGAGTTTGAACATATCATCATCTACAGTGCATAATATCATCAAAAGATTCAGAGAATCTGGAAGAATCTCTGTGCGTAAGGGTCAAGGCCGGAAAACCATACTGGGTGCCCGTGATTTTCGGGCCCTTAGGCCAAGTTTACATTAGACCGTATCTGTCTCGTTTTCTTCACGGATGCACTGACCGTTTACATTAAAACACCTGGAAACGCCGGGAAACAGGAATCCGTCAGGGTCCACGTATTCAATCCAGATCGTGTCTGGTCCGGTGCTGTGTAAACATTGAGAATACGCGGATACGCGGATACGCTGTGCTGAGCTCTAGCTGGTGTCGTCATTGGACAACGTCACTGTGACATCCACCTTCCTGATTCGCTGGCGTTGGTCATGTGACACGACTGCTAAAAAACGGCGCGGACTTCCGCCTTGTATCACCTTTCATTAAAGAGTATAAAAGTATGAAAATACTGCAAATACTGATGCAAATACTGCCCATTGTGTAGTTATGATTGTCTTTAGGCTTGCCATCCTTCCACTTGCAAGTGGTAAGTGACGCGCATGCCCGACATGCACTGAGATCACACACACACAGCGGCTCAGTCCCAAATTACTGCTCGTGCACTCCACTCGCGCGCTCTGTGAGCTGCGCAGGGCCGGAGTGCGCACCCTCCAGAGGGCACTCGCTGTTCAGGGCGGAGTGATTTGGAGCGCAGGATGCCTGCAGAGCCGAGCGTATCTGTGTATTGGCGTTGCTGTGTGCACTCAAATCGTGTATTGGCGTTGCTGTGTGCACACTAATCATTTTAAAAACGTTAATCTGATGATCCGCTGATACGGTCTAATGTAAACCCCACCTTAGACGGCACTGCATCACATACAGGCATGCTTCTGTATTGGAAATCACAAAATGGGCTCAGGAATATTTCCAGAGAACATTATCTGTGAACACAATTCACCATGCCATCCGCCGTTGCCAGCTAAAACTCTATAGTTCAAAGAAGAAGCCGTATCTAAACATGATCCAGAAGCGCAGACGTCTTCTCTGGGCCAAGGCTCATTTAAAATGGACTGTGGCAAAGTGGAAAACTGTTCTGTGGTCAGACGAATCAAAATTTGAAGTTCTTTATGGAAATCAGGGACGCCGTGTCATTCGGACTAAAGAGGAGAGGACGACCCAAGTTGTTATCAGCGTTCAGTTCAGAAGCCTGCATCTCTGATGGGGTTGCATTAGTGTGTGTGGCATGGGCAGCTTACACATCTGGAAAGACACCATCAATGCTGAAAGGTATATCCAGGTTCTAGAGCAACATATGCTCCCATCCAGACGACGTCTCTTTCAGGGAAGACCTTGCATTTTCCAACATGACAATGCCAAACCACATACTGCATCAATTACAGCATCATGGCTGCGTAGAAGAAGGGTCCGGGTACTGAACTGGCCAGCCTGCAGTCCAGATCTTTCACCCATAGAAAACATTTGGCGCATCATAAAACGGAAGATACGACAAAAAAAGACCTGAGACAGTTGAGCAACTAGAATCCTACATTAGACAAGAATGGGTTAACATTCCTATCCCTAAACTTGAGCAACTGGTCTCCTCAGTCCCCAGATGTTTACCGACTGTTGTAAAGAGAAAAGGGGCTGTCTCACAGTGGGAAACATGGCCTTGTCCCAACTTTTTTGAGATGTGTTGTTGTCATGAAATTTAAAATCACCTAATTTTTCTCTTTAAATGATACATTTTCTCAGTTTAAACATTTGATATGTCATCTATGTTCTATTCTGAATAAAATATGGAATTTTGAAACTTCCACATCATTGCATTCTGTTTTTATTTACAATTTGTACTTTTTCCCAACTTTTTTGGAATTGGGGTTGTACCATAAACATTCAGTGTCAATGAAAAAAATCTACCATAATGAGTTATAACCTTTTTCACGTGAGATATGGTGTTGTGCACTACCATATAAGCTGTTCTGACAAGTGCACCTAGAGCTCTGAGAATATTAACAGTGTTTTAAGAAATGTATAGCTCCCCTCCAGTTAAATCATGAACAGAAGGCGTTCCTTTGGTTATGAGCATTTATTTGCACATCAGTGCCATCAAGCATGCCATAAGAAACAGGCAAAAAAATCAGTCAAAGCATTCTCAGAGAGAATAATCATTCAAAACAATGTCTTAATGTCTTACAAACACAAAATACAGATTGTGTAATCCAATAACTTCAAAAAAACCCTATAATCTGTTAAATTTACAGATAATTACATTCAGTGAAACATAAGTAGGCTATCACGTTATCATGTCAACTTAGTTAGCAACCATTAGCTCACAACTTAGCATATACAGTATCCTATAAACATAATGTACAAACAAACAAATAACCTTACATACCTCAATGACTGCATTAAACTTAAGTAGAGTTAGAAAAGACACTTCGCGTTTTGCAGGTCTTCACTTAGTCCAAATCTTCATAAACATTACTGCAACATAATAGCAACGTCACTTAGAGCCTTGTCCTCTGTTGTATCTACAATGTGCTTTGCATAGAGTGACATTAAGGACCCGACCCCACAGAGTCACACAAGAACATTGGTTCTGCTATAGAAATATTAGACAGGTCACTTTAAACATGATCTTATGTGTATGTTCTCTGATATATTTATGTTAACAAACAAACAAAACTATTCTTTTAATAAAACGTAATTTATACTCGTATTTAACTCAAAAACTGATCAAACGAACTTAAAATATATAACTGACTCTGACAGCAGCTAAGCAAAGCAATTGACAAAAACTGTAATGTCATATATTATCTATTACTGCTCTTTTTAAACTGCATTTAACTGCAATTTGTTTTTTTCATTGTATTTCTGTTTGTTCATTATATATATATATATATATATATATATATATATATATATATATATATATATATATATATATATATATATATATATAAAATACACTGAAAGCAGTCACTGAAAAGTAGACTAAAATAAAGTGCACCTTTAGCTGTCATGGCCTGTCTCTCAGTTCCTGATTCCCTGAGCTGCAAGAGTGTGACACTTATACATCTGCAAGGACACATGTAGCTATCTGCCAGGACCTGTCTATGTGACTGTTTCATGCATAAATTAATTTGTTTAGAGACAATCTAGCATGCATAGCTAATGTCACAACAGTGTGAAAAGTAAATGGCAAATGGTCAAAAGTTGTTTTGTTATCTATAGGTTTGACCTCTTTTTTTTTTAACCATTTTGAAATCGAAGTGGGGAATCAATAAGAACCAAAATTGATAAGCAAAATTGGATTTGGAATCAATAAAATTCAAATGGTACCCAACCCTACTGAATAGTATTTTGTATCAAACTGAATACTATTCAGATGCAGATTTCAAAAGTTCAAGGTCTTACATTGCACTCATTTTCCATGGAAATTGTTGCTACAGTTTTATTTATGTAAAGTAACTGCCTTATACCACAGTAAAACAGAAAACTTGCACAGCATGATATAGTGAAAAAAAATCTATACATCTCATCTCATTATCTCTAGCCACTTTATCCTGTTCTACAGGGTCGCAGGCAAGCTGGAGCCTATCCCAGCTGACGACAGGCGAAAGGCAGGGTACACCCTGGACAAGTTGCCAGGTCATCACAGGGCTGACACATAGACACAGACAACCATTCACACTCACATTCACACCTACGGTCAATTTAGAGTCACCAGTTAACCTAACCTGCATGTCTTTGGACTGTGGGGGAAACCAGAGCACCCGGAGGAAACCCACGCGGACACGGGGAGAACATGCAAACTCTGCACAGAAAGGCCCTCGTCGGCCATGGGGCTCGAACCCTGACCTTCTTGCTGTGAGGCGACAGCGCTAACCACTACATCACTGTGCCACCCAAAATCTATAATAATAATAATATAGCCTAAAGCTGTAACACAGTAAATCTGGAGTGCTGCAGTAAAGACTCCACCTTATTGGATGTCCTGTCAGGCTTGTCTGTCCGGGCACAGATTTTCATCAACATCACACCTGATATTTTCTTTTGCAATGCAATGGGGAAAAATCTTGTTGCATGCAACAACCATCACCTGCAATGCTCTGCTGTGATGTCATCACAAGCAGCATCCATTGCAGCAAGCAGAGGCACTTGATGTTGCGAACAATGATCATACAACTTCCACCTCCTTTCAGAAAAGAATTCCTCAGTTGGATTCAGGAATGTGGCGGAAGAACACAATCAGCATTCTTTAGTGAACAGCAAACCATTCCCTAATGACATTTGCATGGTGAATGCTTGCATTATCTGACACAGTTACAAAAGTTGGCAAGTCATACCTTACAAAACCTCTCTCATTCTCAGGGATAAGATCTCTCTAGAGGGTGTCCAAGAACATTTCAGCCACGTCTCCTGCCTTTTACCAGATTGAAACCAGTCTCATCTATAAACACAAGGGTGTTATTCTCTATGATACAGTATTGTCTATAATACAATATACAAAAGATAAAATTGTTTTTACTATAGAATCATACAATTACAGCAAAGTAAAAATGTTTTGTGTTCTTTTCTGCAACTTCAATAAGTATATGCAGACTTGTATATTGTAAGTATATACAAGCCACTGTTACTATCAGTCGTTCTGGCTCAGCGGCTTAGCAACACAGACCCCTGTTCCGTATTCAGATGTTTTACACAGAACATGAGGCAGAATAAAAAACACAAGATTCCCACTTTGAACAGACTGCAAAAGGGGTTTGCATAGCCTTGCTTTCTGCTGCTGATTTTTTTTTTGCGGGGGCGGGGGGATTTGAGTACATTATAGTAAGGTTGTGTTCACAATTTAGGCTATTCTTAAGGTTATAGTATTTGAAGTTATTTGATTGAATGATACTAAATTCATTGTATTGAGACATAGGAAGACATAATCTTTTGAAACCCATGATTGGTTAAATGTCAAAGTTTGCTTAGCTTTTGAGTTAATCTTGGATATAAAGGTGCCATTTTATCATTACTGCAAAGTGTACAAAGAACCAAGTTTCATATGTTATACTTCCATTGTTAAGTGCCTGTAAAGGAAATGAATATTTTGCTTTGCACTAAGTGTATCCTTTCTTACATAATATCAAATCAGTATTAGTGGGCATTCTGAAAACACAAAGGGGAAAGCAGTAAAACACAAAAGTGTTAGGGTTTTGCTGGGATTTGAACCTGGTTTGATAATCCAGCAAACCCCCACTAGGCCACCAGGGGGATGACTCAAGTGCAGAGGTGTGAGGTGAAAGTAGAGTATCAAAAACAGTTTATTTACACTATATACACTATTTACAATCCAGGGCAAAAACAAAAAGTATAATCCAGAGGTTCTGGGGCAAAAAACAAAAAGTATAATCCAAAATGCAAAACACTCAGAAGATCGATCAAAAAAAAAAATCCAAAAGTTCAAAGACCAAATAAGAAAAAGGCAAAAATGTAAATGCTCAGAAGATACCAAAGGTTAAGTGAAAAATCCAACAAGAAAACAAAAGGCCAAAAACACAAGGGCAAAAGCAAGGACACGGGACAGAGGTTCTAACGAAAAGCATTACAGCACAAAGACTCCGTGCCTAGGGACCAAACTGAAGAGGTATTTATACACAAACTAAAATAGGACACAGGTGACACTAATGAGGACTAGGCGGGGCACAAGACACATGGAAAACAACAAACATAAAACACAGAAACAGTGGTGGCCTCTAGAGGCCAAAACAAACATGACAAGAAAAGCAATAACAGTGGCCTCTAGAGGCCAAGACAGTCCCCAGTCTTAACAGGACCCCCCCCCCCCCAAGGAGCGTCTTCTGACGTTCCCAGGGCAGTCCGGATGGGCCGAATGGAAGTCCCTACACAGTTCTTTATCTAAGATGTCCTGAGCGGGAACCCAGCAGCGCTCCTCAGGGCCGGTAGGCGACAGGGTTCACCCTGCGCACCACCTTGAAGGGGCCAATGTAGCGAGGAGCAAGTTTGCGGTTCTCCACCCGCAGCGGAAGGTCCTTGGCGGACAGCCAAACCCGCCGCCCAGTGCGGAAAACGTGGGAAGGCCTTCTATGGCGGTTGGCCTGAGTCTGGTTGGTTCTGGAAGTCTGAATGAGAGTCCTCCTGACCTTGTTCCAGGTCTTGCGACACCGTCTGACGTACTGGTTGACCGAGGGCACCCCAGCGTCCTCCTCCTGTTCTGGAAACAAAGGTGGCTGGAACCCGAATTGGCACTGGAACGGCGACAACCTGGTGGCCGATGACTGCAGGGTGTTGTGGGCGTACTCCGCCCAAGGCAGCCAGGTGCTCCATGATGTCAGGTTATCCTTCACCAGGCCTCGCAGAGTGGGAAGTGTCTGGGAGAACCAGAATGGGTGCCGTGCAAAAGTGGTGCTTAAGGTCCTTGAATGCCTTTTCCGCCTGAGGGGACCAGACATAAGATCCACCGGTACTTTTGGTGAGATCCGATATGGGTGCAGCTACGGAACTGAAGTTCCTGACAAATTTGTGATAGAAGTTCACGAATCCTAAGAACCGCTGGACCTCTTTAATGGACTTGGGAGTTGGCCAGTCCCGGACGGCCAGGGTCTTGGCTGGGTCCATTTGGAGTTGTCCCGTCCGCACAATAAAACCCAGGAAGGAGACCTCGGGGACATGAAACTCGCATTTCTGGGCTTTAGCAAACAGATTATTCTGTAGAAGTCTCTGGAGGCCTTGGTGGACATGGTGGCAGTGCTCCTGTAAGGTCTTAGAAAATATCAGGATGTCGTCGAGGTAGACGAAAACGTATTGATTGATCATATCCCTCAAGACGTCATTGATAAGGGCCTGAAAAACAGCTGGTGCATTGGTGAGTCCGAAGGGCATCACCTGGTACTCGTAGTGCCCTGACGGGGTGTTAAAGGTGGTCTTCCACTCGTCTCCCTGTCGGATACGGACGAGGTGGTATGCGTTCCGTAAGTCCAACTTGGTGAAGACGGTGGCGCCTTGGAGCAGGTCGAATGCTGTGGACATCAGCGGAAGGGGATAGCGGTTGCACACTGTGATCTTGTTCAGGCCCCTATAGTCAATACACGGTCGGAGCCCCCCATCCTTTTTGCCGACAAAGAAGAAGCCGGCACCAGCGGGTGAGGTGGAGGGTCGAATGAACCCAGAGGCCAAGGCGTCCTTGATGTACTCCTCCATGGCCTTGCGTTCTGGCTGAGAGAGGGAAAACAGTCTGCCACGAGGAGGGGTAGTCCCAGGGAGCAAGTCAATGGCACAGTCGTAGGCATGGTGCGGAGGAAGAACAGTGGCCCTGCTCTTGCTGAAAACCTCCTTGAGATCCCAGTACTCTGTGGGAACTTGAGATAACTCGGTGAGATCAGGAGGCTCGGCAGGAGACACAGGAGAGCTAGACAGCAGACAAGAGGCATAGCAAGCAGGACCCCACTCCACAACCTGGCTAGTGACCCAGTCTATACGAGGGTTGTGGCAGGTAAGCCAAGGAAGACCTAGAATAACTGGGAACTCTGGTGAAGGAATCAGGTGCAGGATATTTCTTCCTTGTGACCTTGAGACTGGAGAAAGACTGGAGAAGTTACTTGGGTGACTATTCCGTCACCTAAGGCTTGGCCATCCAGGGCAGACACAGACAGTGGGACTTCAAGAGGTGCAGTCGGGACATTGATACTTTGGGCGAAGTGAACATCCATAAAGTTTCCAGCTGCCCCGGAGTCTAACAAGGCTTGACAAGAGTGGACGGACTCACCCCAGGAGATGGAGACCGGGATGTAGGTAGGTCAACATTGGCCAGGGAGTTCAGGAGAGAGGGTAGGCCCCGTCACAACCCTCCCTCAGCTGGACGGGGCGGTCCTTTTCCTGAGAGCTCGGGACATGACGCTCGGAAGTGGCCAGGCTTGCCACAGTAGATGCAGCACTTGTCCCTCCTTCTGCGCTCCCTTTCAGCTGTGGAGAGACAAGTACGGCCAACTTACATGGGCTCTGGACAGTCACTGGAGGAGGTAGACAGGCTCCAGGTCAAGGCAGTGAGGCAAGGGGAACTCAGGACTTGGTGGTGCTCTCTAATCCGGTTATCGAGACAAATGGCATGGGAGATCATAGTTTCGAGGTCACTTGGGCATCCGATAGAAGCCAGGCCGTCTTTGATGGGGTCAGACAAACCATGGTGAAAGGCTGAAACCAGGCCTGCTTTGTTCCATCCACTTACTGCTGCGAGCGTCCGGAAGGAGATGGCGTAGTCTGCGACGCTTCCTCTTTGCCGGATGAACATGAGCTTTCTGGCTGCGTCTTTACTGATGTCTGCTTGATCGAAGACACGAAGCATCTCCTCCGTAAACAGCTGGAAGTCAGAGCACTCGGGTCCCTGTCTCTGCCAGATAGCTGTGGCCCAGGCTCGCGCCTTACCAGCTAACAAGGTTATCACAAAGGCAATCTTGCGGCAATCCATAATGTAGGTGGTAGGCTGGAGCTCAAAGGTGAGTTGGCACTGGGTAAGGAACTCCCGACACTCACTGTGCTTGCCATCATACCTCTGTGGTGCAGGAAGGCTGGGTTCACAAGGTGAAGGAGGCAGCATGGCAGGAGGCACTGGAGCAGGAGCAGAATCAGGCGCAGGAGATGGGGGCAGAGAAGTCAGCTGTGCCAGGGTTTTCCCAATTTGCTGAAGCAGTACCTCGTGGCGAACAAGGGTCTCACTTGACAAGAGTGGACAGACTCACCCCAGGAGATGGAGACCGGGATGTAGGTAGGTCAGCATTGGCCAGGGAGTTCAGGAGAGAGGGTAGGCCCCGTCACAACCCTCCCTCGGCTGGACGGGGCGGTCCTTGTAAGAGTCCGTCCATGGTGGATCCAAGGCGTGTTAACATGGCCATCATTCCCTGAAGGTTAGCCAGGTGAAGAAGCCTCTGCTGAGTCGGTCATGATGGAGTCTTTCTGTTAGGGTTTTGCTGGGATTCAAACCTGGTTCGCTGGTGTGATAATCCAGCAAACCCCCACTAGGCCACCAGGGGGATGACTCAAGTGCAGAGGTGTGAGGCGAAAGTAGAGTATCAAAAAACAGTTTATTTACACTATATACACTATTTACAATCCAGGGCAAAAACAAAAAGTATAATCCAGAGGTTCTGGGGCAAAAAACAAAAAGTATAATCCAAAATGCAAAACACTCAGAAGATCGATCAAAAAAAAAAATCCAAAAGTTCAAAGACCAAATAAGAAAAAGGCAAAAATGTAAATGCTCAGAAGATACCAAAGGTTAAGTGAAAAATCCAACAAGAAAACAAAAGGCCAAAAACACAAGGGCAAAAGCAAGGACACGGGACAGAGGTTCTAACGAAAAGCATTACAGCACAAAGACTCCGTGCCTAGGGACCAAACTGAAGAGGTATTTATACACAAACTAAAATAGGACACAGGTGACACTAATGAGGACTAGGCGGGGCACAAGACACATGGAAAACAACAAACATAAAACACAGAAACAGTGGTGGCCTCTAGAGGCCAAAACAAACATGACAAGAAAAGCAATAACAGCGGCCTCTAGAGGCCAAGACAGTCCCCAGTCCTAACAAATAGTTATTTTACCATTATTCTCACCTGTCATTTATCCTTAGTCCAACCTTTTATTTTCTATTCATGTCAATGTTAAAGTACCTTTACTTTTCTACATGGTTTCATGTCTCATTTCTAAGCTTAACCTACAGTATAGTGCCTTTATAATCACATTTCCTCAATAATTGGAACACCACTTACATGTGCACTGGGGTTAGATGATTTAGTAGAATTTAAAAGTGGAAAAACATTTATAATCTATCCAATACTTATTTGTCAAAAGACAAACAAGCATTGAATCCAGTGCGCTACCCTACGGAAGTAAAGTTCATCACACACCAAAGAGAGTAGGGAGTGCTATAGTAGATTACATGGTCCACAATTGTGGCTGGTATTTAATTTGGGACAGCTCAATGCCTTTGTACTATTTTGCCTCTTCCTCTATTCTGCTGTCTTCCTCTCACTACACCCCATGGATCCTTATTCCTCTTCCTTTTCATCAAGCAGGCAGTTATGCTTGTTCATTATTTATCTGGCCTGGCTCCTCCATGTTCAGAAATTGTAGTAATTCTGTTGGGGTCAAGCTCTCTAAATATGTTTGTCAAAATCCATACTCATGATTAGCACCTGTCAGCTAACTTGACAGAATGTCTGATCGGTTGATATGTGATCCCCATTCATTCTAAATTACTGTAATGATATTTACATGTTTACCACTGTGTTGCATCACCTCTACTTTTAACAACACTCTGTAAACGTTTGGGAACTGAGGAGACCAATTGCTGTAGATCTGAAAGAGAAATGTTGTCCCATTCTTTGCTGATATACAATTTCAGCTGCTCAGCAGTTTGGGGTCTCCTTTGTTGTATTTTGCACTTCATAATGTGTCAAATGTTTTAACTGGGAGACAGGTCTTGACTGCAGCAGGTCAGTTTAGCACCCGGACTCTTTTACTACGGAGCCATGCAGTTGTAATATGTGCAGAAAGCCGTTCGTCGTTATCTTGCTGAAAGAAGGAAGGCCTTCCCTGAAAAAGATTTATCCCATGTTTACATTAGACCGTATCAGCGGATCATCAGATTAACGTTTTTAAAACGATTAGTGTGCACACAGCAACACCAAAACACGATTTGCGTGCACACAGCAATACCAATACACGGATACGCTCGGCTCCGCAGGCATCCTGAGCTCCAAATCACTCCGCCCTGAACAGCAAGTGCCCTCTGGAGGGTGCGCACTCCGGCCTTGCGCCTCACAGAGCATGCGAGTGAAGTGAACAAGCTGTGATTCGGGACTGAGCCGCTGTGTGTGTGTGATCCCAGCGCACATCACTTACCACTTGCAAGTGGAAGGATGGCAAGCCTAAAGACAATCATAACTACACAATGGGCAGTATTTGCATCAGTATTTGCAGTATTTTCATACTTTTATACTCTTTAATGAAAGGTGATACAAGGCGGAAGTCCGCGCCGTTTTTCAGCAGTCGCGTCACATGACCAACGCCAGCGAATCAGGAAGGTGGATGTCACAGTGACGTTGTCCAATGAGACGCCAGCTAGAGCTCAGCACAGCGTATCCGCGTATTCTGAATGTTTACACAGCACCGGAGCTGACACGATCTGGATTGAATACGTGGACGCTGGCGGATTCCCGTTTCCCGGTGTTTCCAGGCGGTTTAATGTAAACGGACAGTGCATCCGTGAAGAAAACGAGACAGATACGGTCTAATGTAAATGTAGCCTTAGTCTGGATGGCAGCATATTGCTCTGAAATGTGTTTATATCATTCAGCATTAATGATGCCTTCCCAGATGTACAAACTACCCATGTCATGTGCACTAATGTCCCCTCATACCATCACAGATGCTGCTTTTGAACTGTGCACTGATAACAAGCCGGATGGTCCCTCTCCTCTTTAGCCTGGAGGACGTGGTGTCCGTGATTTCTAAAAAGAATTTCTACTTTTGATTCGTCAGACCTCGGGACAGTTTTCCACTTCACCTCAGTCCATCATAAAAGAGCTAGGGCCCAGAGAAGGGGGCAGTGTTTCTAGATATTGTTTATATCTTGTTTTAACTTCCATTTGTGGATGCAGTAATGAAGTGTTTTCACAGACGATGCTTTTCTGAAGTGTTCCTGAGCCCATACAGTGATTTCCACTACAGACACGTGTCTGCTTTTAATGCAGTGTCTCCTGAGGGCCTGAAGATCACAGGCATCCAGTGTCAGTTTTCAGTCTTGTCTCTTGCATACAGAGATTTCTCCAGATTCTCTGAATCTTTTAATGATATTATGGACCATAGATGATGTGATCCACAAATTCTTTGTGGTTTAACATTGAGGAATGTTATTCTTAAATTGTTGCGCTGTTTGCCCATGCAGTCTTTCACAGAGTGGTGAACCCCGCCCCATCTTTACTTCTGAGAGACTCTGCCTTTCTGGGATGCTCTTTTTATACCCAATCATCTTACTGACCTGTTGCCAATTAACCAAATTATTATTATTATTATTTTTACCATTATGCAACTTTTTCAGTCTTTTGTTGCCCCTGTCCCAACTTTTTTGAAACTTATTGCTGATATCAAATTCAAAATGAGCATATATTTTTTCAAAAAACAATAAAATTTCTCAGTTTCAACATTTGATATGTTGTCTTTGTACTACGGTGTTTTCAAAGAAATATATAGTTTCCATGATTTGTAGATTATCTCATTCTGTTTTTATTCATGCTTTACACAGCCTCCCAACTTTTTTGGAATTGGGGTTGTATAATGAAATAATTCATACATGTTTTGAAGAGGAAAACTGTTCAACTGTGAATCAATATAATCAGTTTTGATCTTTAAGATACATTCAATTGACAATTGTGCAAATTGTAGACAATTGTACTTACTCACTTGCACAGATGTGCTAAAACATTTGAAATTCATTTAAAAGAATGAAAAAATAAAATCTGTTTTGAACATGTGCCCAGTGGTTTGGAGGTTTGTTTTGAAAATATTAATCATCATTTGAAAATTGTACCAAAGCATTTAAGAAAAAGTGTAAAACATGATTGCTGACAAAATAACTTTTTTTTCTATTAATAACTTTGTCCTTCTATGGGCATAACATAAACACTTCCCCTGCTTTATTGAGGTTGCTGTACGAGGTACTGAAATGAGGTAATGTGGTGGTAAACATTGTGAGTGCACAGAATTTTGACTTTTCATCTTCTATGAATCTCATTTCTCACAGCACCAGACTCTGTAAATACTGATTTTACATCGAGGTTGACTTTTTCAGATTACTGTGAAGAAGATTAACAACAGGAGATCTTATTTCATTAGAAATGGCAGACTAATAGAATTAAGGGGAAGGCTAGACTATCAGCTTGCATTAAAATATAATCATGGATGTCCTGTAATTCATATAATTTAGATATTAAATACTTTTTTTCACAGGCAGAACAATGGTGCCTCACAGCTCCAGGGTCCCTGGTTCGAGCCTGTGCTCAGTTTAGAGTCTGTGTGGAATTGCACATGTTCTTCCCATGTTTCTGTGAGATGAGATTCCTCCAGATTCTTTGGTTTCTGCCAACTGTCCACAAACATGCAGAGAACTGGCTATGCTAAATGTGACAGAACGTGTCTGTGCATGTAGCCCTGCAATAGACTAACATCCCATCCATGGTGAATTCTCCTATGGATACACGCCTCTAGATCTGGATGTATCCCAGATCTACCATGATTGTGATCACAATGAAGCAATTATAGTAGATGAATGAATGAAAAAAAAACTTTCATCCCCTTAAAATAAATTTATTAAGAAATTATACTGTTGTCTTTGTATCTAGCCAGGATTAATGCTGGATTTTCCTCAGCTTTTCTAAAGAAAAAACATAACAATAAAATAAATAGCCTTATGTATAGGAAATAAGAGTAAAATTATTTTTTACCATTTTAAGTCACCAGGTTTGCCTGGGTTGTCATGAGAGAAATCTTGGATGAGGGAGGATCTAAGATGAGGAAGTGGGGGACCCAGATGTTGTTAAGGTTTTGCTGGGATTCGAACCTGGTTCGTTGGTGTGATGATCCAGCAAACCCCCACTAGGCCACCAGGGGAATGACTCAAATGCAGAGGCGTGAGGCGGAAGTAGAAAAAGTAACAAAAGGTTTATTCATACTATGTACACTATATACAATCCAGGGCAAAACAAAAAAAACAAAAACAAAGAGTATAATTCAAAAAGAAAAAGGCAAAAATGCAAAAGCTCAGAAGATCCACAAAACACAGTACAAAGGAAACTGGAGATAAACATAACAGCACAAAGACTCCGTGACAAGAGGACTGAACTCAGGGGTATAAATACACAAACTAATTAAGGACACAGGTGAAGATAATTAGGACTAACAGGCAATTAACAAAAAAAAACACAAAACACAGGAACAGTGGCGGCCTCTAGAGGCCAAAATAAATATGACACGAAAAGGAAATAACAGCGGCCTCTAGAGGCCAAAACAGTCCAAGTCCTAACAGGACCCCCCCCTCTAGGAGCGTCTCCTGACGTTCCCAGGGCGATCCGGATGGGCCGAATGGAAGTCCCGACACAGTTCTTTATCCAGCACATCCCGAGCAGGAACCCAGCAGCGCTCCTCAGGACCATAGCCCTCCCAGTCCACCAGATATTGCAACCCGCCGCGGACCCGGCGGGAGTCAAGCAGGCGATGCACAGTGAACACAGTCTGCCCCTGGAAGATGCGGGGGGTGGGGGGTTCCTAGGGGCAGGGGCATACGTAGACGTCAGTACAGGCCGCAACAGGGAAACATGGAAAGTGGGGTTGATCCTCAGAGTCCGGGGCAACTGGAGCCGGTAGGAGACAGGGTTCACCCTGCGCACCACCTTGAAGGGGCCAATGTAGCGAGGAGCAAGCTTGCGGTTCTCCACCCGCAGCGGAAGGTCCTTAGTGGACAGCCAAACCCGCTGCCCAGGGCGGAAAGTGTGTGCAGGTCTTCTATGGCGGTTGGCCTGAGTCTGGTTGGTTCTGGAGGTCTGTATGAGGGTCTTCCTGACCTTGCTCCAGGTCTTGCGACACCGTCTCACATATTGGTTGACCGAGGGCACCCCCGCATCCTCCTCCTGGTCCGGGAACAGAGGTGGCTGGAACCCGAATTGGCACTGGAATGGCGACAGCTTGGTGGCCGATGACTGCAGGGTGTTGTGGGCGTACTCTGCCCATGGCAGCCAGGTGCTCCACGATGTCGGGTTATCCATAGCCAGGCCTCGCAGGGTGGTTTCCAGGTCCTGGTTGAGCCTCTCCGTCTGACCATTGGACTGTGGGTGAAACCCAGAGGAGAGGCTGGCAGTGGCTCCGATGACCTTGCAGAACCCGTGCCACACTCGGGAGGAGAACTGGGGCCCTCGGTCTGAGACGATGTCCTGTGGAAGACCAAAGACTCGGAAGACATGATTAAATATAAGTTTCGCTGTTTCAAGAGCAGAGGGGAGTTTGCACAGAGGTATGAAGCGGCAGGCCTTGGAGAATCTGTCAACAATGACCAAAATGACCATGTTACCTTGTGACTCAGGGAGACCCGTGATGAAGTCGACTGCCACGTGGGACCAGGGACGCCGGGGAATGGTCAGAGGATGCAGGAGACCCTGGGGACGCTGTCGTGGGTTCTTGGTTCTGGTGCAAACCTCACAGGACAGGACAAATGACCTTACTTCCTGCTCCATGTTAGGCCACCAGAAGCGTCTTTTCAGGAAGTCCAGGGTCCTCCGAGCTCCCGGGTGGGCGGTGAGAGGGGAAGAGTGACCCCACTGGAGAACCTTGGCCCGGGCTTGATGTGGGACGTACAAGAGGCCCGGTGGCCCCGTCCCAGGACCGGGGTCCTGGCGTTGGGCTCGTCGAACAGCCTCCTCAATACCCCAGCGGACAGGGGCCACAATCCGGGACACCGGGATAATAGGCCTGACTTCATTCTCCCTGTTAGTGGCAGAGAACAGCCTGGACAGTGCGTCAGGTTTGGTGTTCTTGGAGCCGGGACGGTACGAGAGGGTGAAGTCAAACCGACTGAAAAACAGGGCCCACCTAGCCTGTCGAGGGTTCAGTCTCTTGGCTTGCTGGAGGTACTCCAGGTTCTTGTGGTCAGTCCAAACCAGGAATGGATGTTGCGCTCCCTCCAGCCAGTGCCTCCACTCCTCAAGGGCCAGTTTGACCACTAGCAGTTCTCGATCCCCCACATCGTACCGGGACTCCGCAGGACTCAGGCGGTGGGAGAAGTAAGCGCAGGGGTGCAGCTTTCCTTCCGAAAGTTGAGAGAGTACCGCGCCGACACCACTGTCCGAGGCGTCCACCTCCACGATGAATGGTTGGGAGGTGTCCGGGAGGACCAGAATGGGTGCCGTGCAGAAGCGGGCCTTGAGGTCTTTGAACGCCTTTTCTGCCTGAGGAGACCAGCCATAAGATCCACCTGTCCCTTTGGTGAGGTCTGACATGGGTGCTGCCACAGAACTGAAGTTCCTGATGAACTTGCGGTAGAAGTTAGCGAATCCTAAGAACCGCTGAACCTCCTTAACGGACTTGGGAGTAGGCCAGTCCCGGACGGCCAGGGTCTTGGCAGGGTCCATTTGGAGTTGGCCTGTCCGTACAATAAATCCCAGAAAGGAGACCTCGGGAACATGAAATTCGCATTTCTGGGCCTTGGCGAACAGATTATTCTGTAGCAGCCTCTGGAGAACCTGGCGGACATGGTGGCGGTGCTCCTGCACGGTCTTGGAAAAGATAAGGATGTCATCGAGGTAGACAAAGACGTACAGGTTAATCATGTCCCTTAAGACGTCGTTGATTAGGGCCTGAAAAACAGCTGGTGCGTTGGTGAGTCCGAAGGGCATCACCTGGTATTCGTAGTGCCCAGACGGGGTGTTAAAGGCAGTCTTCCACTCGTCTCCCTGTTGGATACGGATGAGGTGGTATGCGTTCCGTAGGTCCAACTTGGTGAAGACGGTGGTGCCTTGGAGCAGGTCGAAAGCAGTGGACATCAGCGGAAGGGGATATCGGTTGCGCACAGTGATCTTGTTCAGGCCCCTGTAGTCAATACATGGTCGAAGCCCCCCATCCTTCTTGCCGACAAAGAAGAAGCCGGCACCAGCAGGTGAGGTGGAGGGTCGAATGAACCCAGAGACCAGGGCGTCTTTGAGGTATTCCTCCATAGCCTTGCGTTCTGGCTGAGAGAGGGAAAACAGTCTGCCACGAGGAGGGGTAGTCCCAGGGAGCAAGTCGATGGCACAGTCGTAGGCCCGGTGCGGAGGAAGAACGGTGGCCCTGCTCTTGCTGAATACCTCCTTGAGATCCCAGTACTCTGTGGGAACTTGAGATAACTCGGTGAGATCAGGGGGCTCGGCAGGAGACACAGGAGAGCTAGAGAGCAGACAAGAGGCATGGCATGCAGGGCCCCATTCCACAACCTGGCTTGTTACCCAGTCTATGCGAGGGTTGTGGCGAGTAAGCCAAGGAAGGCCTAGAATAACTGGGAACTCAGGTGAAGGAATCAGGTGCAGGGATATTTCTTCCTTGTGACCTTGAGACTGGAGGAAGACTGGAGAAGTAACTTGAGTGACTCTTCCATCACCTAACGCTTGGCCATCGAGGGCAGACACAGACAGAGGGACTTCAAGAGGTGCAGTAAGTATATTGATGCTTTGGGCGAAGTGAATATCCATAAAGTTCCCAGCCGCCCCTGAGTCTATCAAAGCTTGACAAGAGTGGACAGACTCACCCCAGGAGATGGAGACCGGGATGTAGATTCCTTGGCCAGGGAGTCCGGGAGAGAGGGTAGGCCCCGTCACAACCCTCCCTCGGCTGGACGGGGCGGTCCTTTTCCCAAGAGTTCGGGACATGATGCTCGGAAGTGACCAGGCTTGCCACAGTAGATGCAGCACTTGTCCCTCCTTCTGCGCTCCCTCTCAGATGCGGAGAGGCGAGTACGACCCACTTGCATGGGTTCTGGACAGTCACTGAAGGAGGTAGACGGTCTCCAGGTAGAGGTAGGGAGGCTGGGGGGGCTCAAGGCTTGGTGGCGTTCTCTCATCCTGTTGTCCAGACGAATAGCATGTGAGATGAGGGTTTCGAGGTCACTTGGGCATCCAATAGAGGCCAGACCATCCTTGATGGGGTCAGACAGACCATGGTGGAAGGCTGACACCAGGGCAGTCTCGTTCCATCCACTTACTGCTGCGAGTGTTCGGAACGAGATGGCGTAATCTGCGACGCTTCCTCCTTGCCGGATGGACATGAGCTTTCGGGCTGCGTCGGTACTGATGTCTGCCTGATCGAAGACCTGAAGCATCTCTTCAGAAAACAGCTGGAAATCAAAGCACTCAGGTCCCTGTCTTTGCCAGATAGCAGTAGCCCAGGCTCGCGCCTTACCAGCTAATAAGGTGATCACAAAGGCAATCTTGCGGCGATCCATAGTGTAGGTGGTAGGCTGAAGCTCAAAGGTGAGTTGACACTGGGTAAGGAACTCTCGGCACTCACTGTGCTTGCCGTCATACCTCTGTGGTGTAGGAAGGCTGGGTTCGCGAGGTGAAGAAGGCAGCATGGCAGGAGGCACTGGAGCAGGAGTGGGAGCTGGATCAGGAGCAGGAACTGGATCAGGAGCAGGAGATGCAGGCAGAGATGTCAGCTTGTGCCAGGGTTTTCCCAATTTGCTGAAGCAGTTCCTCGTGGCGAGCAAGGGCCTCACGTTGGCTGGTGAGCGTACGTCCATGAGCGTCCATGGTCGCTCCGAAGCGTGTCAAAGCTGCCATAATTCCCTGAAGGTTGGCCGGGTAGATAGTTGAAGCAGCCTCTGCTGAGTCGGTCATGACGGAGTCTTTCTGTTAGGGTTTTGCTGGGATTCGAACCTGGTTCGTTGGTGTGATGATCCAGCAAACCCCCACTAGGCCACCAGGGGAATGACTCAAATGCAGAGGCGTGAGGCGGAAGTAGAAAAAGTAACAAAAGGTTTATTTATACTATGTACACTATATACAATCCAGGGCAAAACAAAAAAAACAAAGAGTATAATTCAAAAAGAAAAAGGCAAAAATGCAAAAGCTCAGAAGATCCACAAAACACAGTACAAAGGAAACTGGAGATAAACATAACAGCACAAAGACTCCGTGACAAGAGGACTGAACTCAGGGGTATAAATACACAAACTAATTAAGGACACAGGTGAAGATAATTAGGATTAACAGGCAATTAACAAAAAAAAACACAAAACACAGGAACAGTGGCGGCCTCTAGAGGCCAAAATAAATATGACACGAAAAGGAAATAACAGCGGCCTCTAGAGGCCAAAACAGTCCAAGTCCTAACAGATGTACTACTCAGAATCATAGCCTTCCTGGTCAATGAGGTACTGGAAATCCTGGGCTTGGCAGCACACATCCAGTAGCCCTGGGACAGCATTGTAGGTGCAATAGGCTTATTAAATCAGTCTCATGTAAAAAGGAATCAGTCTCATAAATTAATTAATCATTAATTCAGGTGTCTAATAGTTTATACTGTAGCTAAACTATTAAAATCAATGGAATAACTTAGCGATGATGTTGCTATAGTTTACTGAGTATTGTAGCTCTAATATAATATGTTTACTCTAGGTCTATAACATTCATATAACAACCAAATGGGTGAAGGCAATTAGAATACTTATTTGGCAAAGGTTGGCATTCAGCGGGTGTTGTAGCAATAAACAGGACACAGTTTATTCCAAAGATACCATTTATTGAAATAGCTGACATGAATTAGCAAACTAATACTGATCAGATATAGCAACAATAGCAGCCAAGGAATAATTCAATATAAATGGTGATACAATGTATACAAATAAGAATCAGTAGTGTATATGATAATTAAGGCACTAGTGGTGATCAGAAGTAATAAGTTATATGCCAGTGTTACAGTGTAGGGGCGAGATGTTAAAATGTGATAGGGAAATCATGTGTGTGTGTGTGTGTGTGTGTGTGTGTGTGTGTGTGTGTGTGTATGAGTAGGTGTGTGTGTAAGAGTGTGAGTGTGTGCATGGAATGTGAATGGAATGCGCGAGCCTTGTGCCAGGCCGCGCCCAGAAGGGGATGGTCAACACCAGGGGCGCCGCCAGAAATTTTGGGCCCCATGAAAGATTAGAATTTTGGGCCCCCCAACTTTGCCCACCCTCATCACAATTGCACTATTGTCATTATTTGACTTTTGATAGCCCATGGACCTTGAGTTTGTGACTTTGTTATTACATTTTATGTATTAACCTACCAGGGACTAGATGAAAACTGGTCAGTGACTAATTCTGGTGCATTTACAATCACAAATGAAAATTCAAGATTTTGCCACATGCCTTCTTGTGCTAGGACAATTGGTAGTGAAATGTGTGATGTGACTGCTAATAAATCATAGAAAAAGTTTTCTACCCAGCATCAAAATACCTCTGGAAATCCCATGGATTGTTATGTGTTAGGTAGAAAGCTGTGTGTACTGTTCTGCAAAAAGGGAATATGTTCAAAGCAAAGTGTGTCTAGACAGAAATTTGAGCGTAAGCAGAGTTAGACTATTGGTTGCCCCTCCATGGACCGTTATTAGCAACACTTTAATCTAGCAAACTGTATATGGCGCTCGCTCATTAAAAACTTCAATTCTAAAGCATTTATGGGTTGTGTTGCTGCTTACCTCCTTCTCCAAAGGGGGGTTCAGTGGTTTGGTAGGGCAGCGGTCCCCCTGAGGCTGAATCTGTGCATATTTAGGGCACCCCATTAGTTATGAAACTGGTTATTAGCACTAGTTATTAGCACCAGCATAATGTAATATTTCATCTTGTTTATCACACAAGTCAGTTCAGTTATTAAAATGGAAAAAAATTTCACTGTACTAACTGTAAAAGTGTTCTCTTGATAGGCTAATCCAACCATGTTCATACTGTTCATTTACCATTCGCTAATATTTTGAACTCACATGTGAGCGATAGCTACCTTTCTTTAGGAAAAACTGAGTGACCAGTTGCCTGCCTCTCCGGTCCCTCTCAGCTTTCAGCTGCCTTTCTTTATGTTTTTGACAGCCACTCTTCATATTTAGCGATAATAGACTGTACGCACTCCACTGCTGGCTGGCTGGCTGCTGCACCTCGACACAGCAGCAAGTAGCATTGCACTGATCAGCACACAGATTTAACGCATCGCACTTCTACCAGAACTGGACTGTACCATTTCGCAAAAGGGGGAGGGTTAAATGACAATATGTTGAAGAACTCAAGAAATAGACAACCTTGTTCAATTAGCTCATTTTACCAGATGGAATATTGCATTGTTGTTATTTCAAAAGTCTTATTAAAATCATTAAAAGCATATTATCAGCCTCTTAAAGGGCCCCATGGCAGTGCTGGGCCCCTAGAATTATTCTAACCTTTCCCCCCTGGCGGCGCCCATGGTCAACACAGGGAGAGCACGTGAAAAAGAAGAAACAAAGGAATCTGTAGTTTAAACTAGTCTCTGCTAGGCCTTAAACCCGACTCCTACTTAACCCTTAGCTACTCCTGAAATCCCAATGTTGAGGAGTGGAGTATGACGGAGGGAGTTAAAAGAGAGAGAGAGAGAGAGAGAGAGAGAGAGGGAGAGAACGCATGCATGATCTAACTAAATACAGATAGCAAACAAAGTAAATCAAACAACACGCGATCTAAGACCGACTTTCATGTGAATAAAAATGAGTACATTTAAAACATAAATGAATTCAAATAAACAACACTCTTCACATTAACTAGTCATAACTAAGACTAACAATTGCCCAGATGCCAGCCTTACTTGAGATCGCTCTTGCTTGAAAGTGCACCTTCTGTTATCTGAAGACAGTGTGGAGCGCAGGTCCAGGGAGAAGTCAGTTTTGTTCCTTTCACTTTTACAGCTCGTCAGCTGAAGATCTTCGGTGTCCCATCGGTCGTCCAATGATCTGGAAGGAATCTTGTTTATAATTCGTCGACGTTGAGAAAGGGAAAAGGGATCTGGTCACCTTTTCTTTTTGAAATACTGCGTAGGCTGCAGTAACTAACCAGTTCAGTTATTATTGCAACTATGTGAAGGTCAAATAAATTGAACTTTGGCTAAAGGTCTGGTATCAATAGCTCTTTCTTTGTTCTCTGTCCTTCTGTAGCATCGATGCATCGGCTTCTCTTTCATGCATGGAATCCACTGCCAGAGAGAAAGAATTTCAATTCCTCCGTGAGTTTAAAGCACAGTCGTGATGTCATTGTATTTGGTATCCGGTATCATCTCTGTATTCAATACCATTACAGGGAGTCAGAAGAATGGGCAGAGATAGAACATGGCATCGAGTACAGGGATTGGTGTGTTCATAAATGGTTACTATGGTTATAGGCATGGCAATCCATCCCTACAGCATAGACCATGTGATCGGCAACAATTGAGGTGAATGGTTGGCAGGAGGGCACAAGGGACTGACAGACACCAGTTTCAGCTGGGAGATGTGTAGAGCAGGGTGGATGCGCATAGACCTGGGCAATTTCAGTCTGACAGGGGAGGGGTTAATGACACTCTCAATCTCAAATGGCCATATATAATAAGGGGCGAGTTTCTTGGACTCTGCCAAAAGGGGACTGTCTCTAGAAGAAAGACAAACTTTCTGACCTGGCTCAAAGTTGGATGCAGGAGTCTGGTGGTGACTAGTGATAAGCAGTTGCAAAGCAATGTATGAGGGAAATCCATGGAGATGGAAGACATGGTGGATCAGGAGATTGGTGGTTTCACGGGCTGCAGGGAGTTTGGGAAGGTTACGAAGTGCACTGCTTTCGATAAATGGTCTACAATAGTGAGTATCACTATGTTACCTTGTGAGGGGCAAGCCCTGTAATAAAGTCAAACATAATGAGTCCAAGAGTGGCCCAAGCCAGACAGGGGATGAAGCTGCCCAGCTAATTTCAGCCCCATATTTGGTGGGAGGCCTTACCGTGGGAACAGTAAGTGAGTATAGGTGGAAAGGAAAGCATGGGTATTGACATCCATGGTTAGCCACCAGAAATATCACTTCAAGAGGGACAGGGTGTGACTGACTCCTGGATGACAAGGGAACTGAGAAGTGTGACCCCACCAGAGAACCTGAGACAGGCAGAGTCAGGCACAAATACACATTTGGGTGGCCCACTACATGAGTCAGGTTGAGTCTGTTGGGCCTCCTTAACCACAGCCTTGATTTCCCAGGTCACTGCAGCAACAACACAGGATGGTGGGAGGATGGTATCAGGGCAGGAAGGTACATCCTCAGAGGGATGGAGCTTTTGTTCAGGGATGGAGCATTGGGAAAGGATTGCCCCACCCCTGTTTTGGAGGCATCCACCTCAACTATGAACTGGCAAGCAGGGTCAAACTAGACTGGGATGGTGGCAAAGGTGAAGCATCTCTTGAGTTTGGCAAAGGTTAAGTCCACTTCTGGTGTCCAGGAGAAGGAGGTTGAAGGAGAAGTGAGTTTAGTAAGGGGCACTCTAGCAGCTGTAGTTCCTGATGAAGCAATGGTAAAAGTTGGTGAAACCGAAGAATCGCTGGAGTTTTTTAAGAATTGTGGGTTTGAGCCACTCTGCCAATCCCTGGATCTTTTTTGGATCCATCCTCACTTGGCCACTTTTGATAATATACCCCAGAAAATGGAACATTTTTTAGTCTTCACAAAGTTTGTTTTCTAGGACTCTCTGGAGTACTTAATAAACATGGAGGGTCTGTTCCTGGAAGTTACAGGAAAATAGAATGTCGTCCAAGTAAATGAAGTCAAAATGGTTGAGAAAATCCCTAAGGACATCATTTACCAGGGCCTGGAATACTACAGGAGCATTGGTCAAAGGAGAGATGGGCTTATCGTGAGGGACGACAAAGAAAGTTGAGAGGCAGTCAGAGGTGGAGAACTGCTAGTCTTCTTCCTATGGCACTCCCAGAGGCAATTATCTAACCTGGTGATCAGGGAGATTAGGGAATCCAAGCTGTCAAGGTCATTGTTTGCTGCCAACTCATCCATCAATTTATCACTAAGTCCATTAAGGAATACTCCCTGGAGGGTCTCATGATCCAACCTTGAGTCAGCAGGCAGAGTCCTGAACTCCACTGAATATCCTGGTGAGAGTTTGGTGAATGCGTTTCATGTCCGCTGGGTCCAGAACACTTTATGATGAACAGGTGAAGGAGGCAAACAAGTGAGAAAAGCTTGACTGGGGATGGAACCTAAACCACTGTGGTGAGAGCAAGGGAGGGTTTAGCACCAAGCGGTGCGTAAAGGCAAGTGGCAGAATGAGGCAGAGCAGGAATGCACACGTGTGTGAGTGTGACTAGAAGAGAATGGCAGGATAGATAAGCAGGACTATGGGTAGCATGGAATGTAGATGAGGAGAGACAGGGTTAAACACAACAAACAAAAACAGCAGCACAGAAGCAGAACTTTGAATACACATTTCTAAGTGGCCTCGAACGCAATCTGCCAGACCAGCTGAAGCAACAATCTAGCAATGAGTGGATGGAAAGCCAGAGTATATACAGTGCCAGTCAAAAGTTTGGACACACCTACTCATTCATAGGTCTTTCTGTATTTTGACTATATTCTACATTGGAGAACAATACTGAAGACATCAAAACTATGAAACATATATGGAACATACACCGATCAGCCATAAAATTAAAAACACTAACAGGTAAAGTGAATTACACTGATTATGTTGTTACAATGACACCTGTTAAGATGTGGGATATGTTAGACAGCAAGAGAACAGTCAGTTCTCAAAGTTGATGTGTTGGAAGCAGGAAAAATGGGCAAGTGTAAGGACCTGAGCAACTTTGACAAGGGCCAAATTGTGATGGCTAGATGACTGGATCTGAGCATCTCCAAAATGGCACATCCTATGGGGTGTTCCTGGTATGCAGTGGTTAGTACCTACCAAAAGTGGTCCAAGGAAGGACAACCGGTGAACCAGTGACAGGGTCATGGGCAGCCAAGGCTCACTGATTCGTATGGGGCATGAAGACTAGCTCATATGGTACAATCCCACAGAAGCGCTACTGTAGCACAAACTGCTGAATGAGTTAATGCTGACACCTTTCGGTTTTAGCCAGCATTAACTTTTTTAGCAAGGGTGGCACAGTGGTGCAGTGGTTAGCATTGTTGCCTCACAGCAAGAAGGTTCTGGGTTCAAGCTCAGTGGCTAATGGGGGCTTTTCTGTGTGGAGTTTGCATGTTCTCCCTATCTCTGCATGGGGTTCCCCTGGGTGCTCCGGTTTCCCCCACAGTCCAAAGACATGCAGTTAGGTTAACTGGCTATTCTAAATTGCCCATAGGTGTGAATGTGTGTGAATGCACAGAAAGGAACTGGCCACCCTACTGCTGCAATTCTGGCCAAGTCAACCAAACATGATTCGCCTCAAACCCAGATCAGTTTCAGCAGTGACAATGAACTTTTTCAGCAGTTTGTGCTAGAGTATCTCTTCTGTGGGATTGGACCATATAGGCCCCATGTGAATCAATGAGCCTTTGACAATGTAATTCACTTTACCTGTCAGTGTTTTTAATTTTATGGCTGATTGTTGTATATGGAATTATGTGGTAAACAAAAAAGTTAAAAAAGATAAAAAACAAACAAAAAAAAGTTTCATATTTTAGATTCTTCAAAGTAGCCACCATTTACCTTGATGACAGTTTTGCAAACTATTGGCATTATCTTAACCAGCTTCATGAGGTAGTCACCTGGAATGCTTTTCAATTAACAGGTGTGCCTTATCAAAAGTTAATTAGTGGATTTTCTTGCCTTCTTCATGCGCTTGAGATCAAACAGCAAATACTAAATAAAAACACAGTAGCCCTATTCAACAACTGTAGTAAATCAAAATATGTCAAGAACCTTTCAACTATGTCAAGAGAAATGGCAGTCCATCATTTCTTTAAGGCATGAAGCATTTTTAATGAATAAAAATAAAGAACAACCATTGAATTAGAAGGTGTGTGCAAACTTTTGACTGGTACTGCAGGTTTGATGGGAATCAGCTGTGCCATGATCAGGAAGCCTGGGAGAACAAAAGGAGTGTCATGCCCACAGCATCAATCAACACACAGAAACAAACTGAGATAGAGACAGACATGTGAGCAGGAAAAACACAGGGAAAAAGGTATATATATATATATACACACATACCAGACAAGAGAAATAAAGACATCTGTAGTGAAGGCATACAACACCTAGTGATATACTATGTTTTTGCTATGATTTTAGAAAAAATGAGGTATTAAGCATTATTAATAAATACATTATTGAATACTAAACATATATGTGTACAAATACAATATTTTATATATGCATTATTTGATATAGTTCAAGTGAAAGCTAATTTGTTAATCGCTATAGTTAGTGTTTATGTTCCAGTACAGGTTCCAGCTACAACACATGCTGTCAGCAAAGGCATAATTATTTTACTTTTCAAGCTCATATGTTGTATGAAAATGTTGCCTCCCACTTGAACATAATTACAACATTTGATTAACATAGTCAATTAATACAATTTCATTTATGTGCTTGTTTGCAACAAATAGGAGTCTAGGAATATAATGCCAAACTGATTCTTCTGTAGCAGTCTCGAATTTAATTTGTGACAACATCCTATGGCATGTTCTTGGAGAATGACTAAAATGTAAGACTGACTAGCAGTCAGTGCTGCATGGTGAAGAGAAAAATGGCATGTGGTTGTGTGAGGTGAGGTAGTTTTATTTGTATTCTTTTCGATCATTTAATAATCAATAACTGCATGTGTTTGTAAAACGTCATTGGTCTGAGAATTATTATTGACTATTTATTGCTCTTTGAAGATAAATAAGTAAATAATAAAAAAAATACATTTGAGTGTTAAATCTGGATTAAACACAATAGAGATACATTTAAAAAAAAAGAAGAGAGGAAAAGTGACCTTTGATTTTGTTTTATTGTCCATTCTCATGTTTCTGCTCAGTTGTACCTCACCCATCAAATTACATGCACATTATATTCACTGATTAAATACAGAATATTTCTCTTTCCACTTCAGTTGTCATAAGACAGATAGAAAGTGTCAGGTAATAGAAATAAAATGTCTAATACTTTGCATCAGCTTATTAGGGTTTAATTAAGCACATATTTCTAAACCTTGCATCTTGTTTCTCAGAAGTCCCTCAAATACTCCAAACTTCTGTGGTTTCCTACATCAAAGGCTGTGAAGAGGAAAAGCAGTGCCAGTCCAAGCAAGCAGTGCAGAATGTTGGTGTTCCCCATGGTATGTGACTAAATGGAGCCCTGCAACCCTGGGTGACAAAATAAATAGAGCCCAAACTAGTAGCCTTCACATGTACCTATCTTTAAAAAAAAAGAGAAAAAAAACACCTCTAGTCCTTGAGCTGAAGCAGATGACACTGGAGAATTAGTGTGTTATTGTATCTTACTCCCACCAGCCACATTTCTTATAGTATAAAACATTGCCAGTGAAAAGGTGCTCTGTAAGGAGATGAATGACTTCTTCCAAAGCACAAAAATACCTTACATATATTTTGTAAAAGATAGCAATCCATCTGCTTCTGCATTGTTTCTTTGTAATGGACAGTGTAGTTCAGGCAAATGTGGCTATTTTTAAATGTCTATTTTATCCCTTATAAGGCTTATTTATAAGCTATTATAAGCTAATATAAGTGCATTTTAAAATTAAAAACAGCTTGCAAATATTCCAAATTAACAAAAAAAAACTGTCTCATGATCCACTTCATGGCAGCACGGTGGTGTAGTGGTTAGCACTGTTGCCTCACAGCAAGAAGGTCCTGGGTTCAAGCTCACCGGCCGATGAGTGCCTTTCTGTGTGGAGTTTGCATGCTCTCCCCGTGTCCATGTGGGTTTCCTCTGGGTGCTCCAGTTTCCCCCAGAGTCCAAAGGCATGCAGGTTAGGCTAATTGGTGGCTCTAAATTGACCGTAGGTGTGAATGTGAGTGTGAATGGTTGTTTGTCTCTATGTGTCAGCCCTGCGATGATCTGGCAACATGTCCAGGGTGTACCCTGCCTCTCGCCCATAGTTAGCTGGGATAGGCTCCAGCTTGCCTGCAACCCTGTAGGACAGGATAAGCGGCTACAGATAATGGATGGAAGGATGGATCCACTTCACAAGAAAACACTCAATCAATAAATCAGTATCTCTGTAATCTTATCAAACTAATGTTTCTCACCTTCCTGTCAGCAACAGAGAGATCGTTCTTAAATGGAGTGAACACTTATGAGGACATGTCAACTGTCCACTAGAATGTTTTGTATCAAACCCATTAGAGGTGTAAATTAAAATGGTACCTTAATTGTCATGGCTACTGTTAAATAAAACTCTCTGGGTCTCATCAAGAAAGAGGAGATTTATTATTTATTTCTGATTTGAACACACACACACACACACACACACACACACACACACACAGGAGAAGGAGTAAGCTGAAGATGATCTGTGACAGCTGATTTTTTTAGTTGTAGGAGAAAAAGAGTGATATTTCTCTTTGTTTTTTTATTTCTAAAGTATGAATATTATAAATATAAAAAAAAATGCTGGAGAGGTTACAGTATTTGAATAAAGCTGACAACGCATTTGTGTGGTACCGCTCCAGGGTCCTAGGTTCAGTCTTGAATTCAGGTTACTCCCTGTGTGAAACTTCTGTACAATTCTGTGTCCATGTCAGTTTCTTCTGGTTTCTTCCCACCTCCCAAAAACATTGTCCCTACATGCTCCTACACTGTGACCCTAACTAGGGGTGGGTATTGCCAAGGACCTCATGATACGATACGCATCACGATACTTGAGTCACGATACGATACGATATTGCGATATCAAAATTTTGCGATATACTGCGATATTCTACATAGTTCACTGAAAAATGTAAAATGCATTATGCATCTTAAAATCCAAGTTGTATGTACATCAGATGATAGTGATAATTCATGGGACAAACTGAGTCACAACAATGTAATTCAAATTATCCATGCCATTTTATTGTAACTATACAAGCGCAAGTTACAACATATTTGCAGGAACAACACACTGTCTGAAACACATTGAAAAGTGCAGTGTGCATCTTAGTCTCCCTGAGAACATGAAACAAAGTGCAGTGTGGGTCAGTGTCCACATACTGAAACTGAATTGAAACCTCAGTGAATCATGTTTCTTCTGAACTTAGAGTAAATACTCAAAATAAAATGCAGTGTCTCACACACACTAAAATTGAAAATGCAAAATAAAGTGCAGCTTCTTGCCTTTGGCCTTAAATGACAAAATTAAGTTCACAGTTACAGTAAGTCACACATCACTGAAGTAGATGGGAGGACTTTGGCGCTGTCCAGTGTAGTTTGCTTTTGGTCGGGTTTCGGTAGCTCCGGCTGAGCTAATATGTCGGGGCGGTGTCGTGCTAAGTAAGTTCGCAAGTTTGTTGTGTTACCTGAATATCTAATTGGAGTGAAACAGGTTTTGCAAAGTGCGTACTCTTTGTCCAGCTCACTGATTTTTTCTCCTTTCCTTTGGAATCCAAAGTACCTCCAAACATCTGCCTTAAAGTTCGGCGGTGTCTCTAGGTTTACATTAACAGCCATGCTTGCTTGTGTTTTTTCCTCACTGCAACCGCCGGGAAAAAAAGAGAAGACAAAGAGTGCCTTGCAGTGAGGTAGTGGCACAGCGACACCTCGCGGAGCGGAGGTGCGGAAGTTGTACTGTATTTACAACCCGTCTGAAACATGATTTATTATTTGAAAAAATATCGATATTCAAATTTTGAGTATTGATATTGAATCGGAAGACAAAGTATCGCGATACTGTATATCGCCATATCGATATTTTTGCCCACCCCTAACCCTAACCAGGACAAGAACAGTCACTGAATTCATTCAGTCATGCATTCAGATAACACTGTCACATAGACCTTCGATGCAATAAATTTTAGGTTTATGTGCAGGTAAATGTGCAGTATCCTCTTGTAAGGCATCATTTAACACATGGCTTTTGATCTCACACAGTCCTCAGCTTTTTCTCTCTTCAGTCAAAAATATTTCATGAGGTTTGCTATGACTTGCTAAGTGATGACTTAAGAATTGGCAAGAGCTGTCAATTAAAATGATAGGCAGGTACCAGCCTAAGGAGAGCACTCTGAATGTTTTTTTTCCTGATAAAAAACACTGAGAACATGTGAGCCTGAAAAAGTTTCACACTAAAATACAATTTTACAGGGTTTTCTGTCTCACTGCAGAGCATCACACCTCCAGCTCACCTACTCCTTCACAAGTTAGACATTACTCTCCCTTATGAGAGTTTACAAAGGTGACCCTTGTTTCCTGTATGACTGCTTTTGCTCCATCAAGATCAGCACCTCTGTAAATAAATAAATAAAAATGAATAAAATCCCTCTTGACTTGTCATCTCATCCCGCGGGTGCTGCAGGAAATGTAAACATCCCAGAAATTCGGTCACAGAGCTCTTTTATCAACCTGATGGGTGGTGATATTCCATAAGCAGACGGGCAAACTGCACATCATCAGTCAAGGGTGGGTTGCTGAGGAGCTGAAAGATACATGAAGTCCCCACAGCCACAAGTTGAGTCACTGCATCAATAACTTTAATGCTCTGAGCACAGAAGTAATGCTCACTGCCTCACGTCTTTAATTGACACAATCTAATTTCAGATGTGCCAGTTGATGAGCCTCAGTGTTCAATTCTCTGGTGTGCACTGCAAGCCTGCATCTTTGTTCTGAAAAATTGGTTCAGCATTACCATTTGATTACAAACAGGAACACAGTGAGTTTATAAAGCTGTATAATGAATAGGTAATATATTTGTAATCAAAAAATTTCACCTCCATAAGTGGAAAAAACTAATACATGCTTAAGAGAAGGTGCAAAAAGAGAAGGTACCTGATTCAAGAGATTTTTTGTTCCACACATATTTCAAGCAAATATGAACTCATCCCATCTAATAAAGTTTACAGTCAGGCAGGGCCTGGGGAAAATTACATTGGTGATTTCCATATTAATGTTATATTTATAGATAATAGAACCAGTATGCTATCACATCTCTACTACACCTCCTTACATTTTATGTATACGTCATTGAGATTTCTAGAGAGTCTGTTAATGTGTGTGCTACTGATAATGATCACATTGTTTATATTTTGATATTTATGTTTCATTTGAATCGGGCAAATAAATAAAAAGAAAGGCATTGTAATGCAATATTTCAATGTCTGGACAGAGCTTGCAGATAGACAGTTTTATTTTCCATAGGTTATTCTGTCTGAGCTTTATGCAGCTCTCCAGGGGAAACAGCTTTGGAAAGAATAATGTTATATATAGGTGTGAAAATGAAACACAAATACATCCAACACACCCATAAATGTACAAATATATCTGTACCCATGAATATTAGTAACACACAGGCAATCAACAGCAGCTTAATTGCTTTTTGGCACTAAATGGCAGACACTGCTAATGTTGACCTTATTCTCAAAAAGTCTTTTGATTCTCATACTTATGAGGAAAGACTGAAATATAAGCCTCCCTGACAAGATTTCTTGTTGTTCTTTTGTCCATGTTTGAGGGTTCCTGATAATGTCACTGTGGTGCCCCATTTTCTGCACTTGTCATTAGATGGCCAGCACAATGTTCCATGCTACATCTAATGTTTTGGAAATTCTTTTGGAGCCAAGAAATGACAGTGAATGCATGCTTTGGAAGCTCTATGAGGACCATGGCTTCAACAGTTAGATGAAACCAAAAAGATGTCAAGAAAATCCTATAGAAACGGCTGATCTTTACTTGGGGCTAATCAGAATCATGTCACTGATGACATGGGTATGAAAAGTACTTTACTGAACATTACTTTGAATGTAATTGATTAATTCTGAGCACAGTTATATGCCCAATTATGAAAGGGTGTGCACACTTATGCAGGCTATTGTGTGTGGGGTTTTTTTTTCGTTTCTTTTTCACTTGAATTTTGTTGATTACTATATCACATTAAAGTTAGGAAAAGGCCTGATATAATTTATCTTTGCTTCATTTTTTAACATCCCCCCCGCAATTTAACAGGGGTGCGTAGATTTTTTATGTCCAATTAGAGTGCTTAGTTCAATCTGACACTGTCAGTCTAGTACATGTCCTGTCAGAAACATTTAAAGGTACACTGCCTTTCAGATTTTTCAAGTGTAGGTCATAAAAAGAATTTTCCCTGACACCCAATTATTTTTGTTGAGTGGATCAAAAGCTACTGAATTCGAATCACAGACTTCCAATTTTATTTGTTTTTGTTTTTTAAAAACAGAACAATTAATGAATTTAGGGCCACGTGGCCCCAAATTCTCCGCTATTTTTTCTTGCTTCACCATAACCCAATTCAAGATACTATGTCATGCATCATGTGGTGGGCTTTCCCTGTTCGCGCAAGGCACTGTGGGATACAAATTTGAAACAGGAGAGAAAAACGGAGGACATGAATGAAACGTGAAAGACCAACTACAGTAACAGAAAGTGAGAAGAAAATATGTTATGTTGCGAAGGAAAGGAGACGCAGGACCAGACTAATACATATCGGTGGTCAGCGAGCACCTTGGTGTGGTCAGCTGTTCGTTTAGCGACAGAATGATGTAACTATCAGTGCATGGTCAAGGTAAACCTGTAGGTGGCAGTAATGCAACACTGTGGATGCCAGCTGCTGTAAAACCCAAAATAAGAAGGAAAAGAAGAAGAAGCAGGTAAATCTGCGAATGCGGACTTTCTCTGTCTGCTGGACTGCGCAAAGCGAGCAATTTCATGCACATTATTTGCTAGGGGGCGGCACGGTGGTGTAGTGGTTAGCGCTGTCGCCTCACAGCAAGAAGGTCCTGGGTTCGAGCCCCGGGGCCGGCGAGGGCCTTTCTGTGCGGAGTTTGCATGTTCTCCCCGTGTCCGCGTGGGTTTCCTCCGGGTGCTCCGGTTTCCCCCACAGTCCAAAGACATGCAGGTTAGGTTAACTGGTGACTCTAAAATTGACCGTAGATGTGAATGTGAGTGTGAATGGTTGTCTGTGTCTATGTGTCAGCCCTGTGATGACCTGGCGACTTGTCCAGGGTGTACCCCGCCTTTCGCCCGTAGTCAGCTGGGATAGGCTCCAGCTTGCCTGCGACCCTGTAGAAGGATAAAGCGGCTAGAGATAATGAGATGAGATGAGATTATTTGCTAGGGAATCCCCTCAAATTAAATAACTTTCCAGCCACAGAACGGCCTGTTTTTTTTTTTTTTTTTGAGATATTGCAGAAATAAACATATATCCAATGACCAAATTTCAGAGGGAACTAAATTTCACAGATTTTATGAAATCGAAAGGCCGTATAGCTTTAGGAGCATAATCACTAAAGCAAACACCGAAAAAAGCCAATAAGATGAGAGATTCACTCATAAATAAGCATGATCAAGTCCATGGAGTCATCACAGAAACATTCACCAGCAGTAAGGAGAGAGATCATACCATCTGAAAAATTCTGAAAAGTGCTGCAGTAGATGTATTGGCTCAGTGTAAACCAAGTAACTGGAAAATGAAGGGGATGGAGAATGTGTCCATATAGCGTTTTTTTTTTTTCCTTTATCCTGCAGAAAAGTGCTAGCATGGAGTTGGGAAGCATTTCTTCCCAGTGCTTCATCAAAAAAGCATTGCCATGCTGCATGTTGGTTTTGTTTCTATGACAACAATATTTTGAAACACATCAACATGCTAGCTGCTGTATGATTGGTTGCCTGAAAAGGAGTGACAGTGATGACACCAGCGCCTTTCTGAAAAGTTCAGAGATTTTCAATTTGAAGTTTTAGAGCAGCCTTGCAAAAATGAGAAAAAAGGTGTTGCATACAGCAGCATATGCTGTCTCTGCATTGGAAGCAACTGAAAAAAGATGCTGGTGCTCAGAAAAAAAACCCACTAAGTGGACATACACCCTTTGAGAAACAGTGAGTTTAGGAGGTTAGAATGAACCATAGGGTCTAAATGTGCTTCTGTTGTTAAATCAGCTTTCAGGTTTTTCCATTTTTCCAAGATTAAGACGACATCACTACAGTGTCTTGCAAAAGTATTCATCCCGCTTTGTGTTTGTTCTGTTTTGTCGCATTACAAGCTGGAATTAAAATGGATTTTTTTTTTGGGGGGGGGGAGCACCATTTGATTTACACAACATGCCTACCACTTTAAAGGTGAAAATTGTTGTTTTATTGTGACACAAACAATAATTAAGATAAAAAACAAAAAAACAAACAAAAAAACAGAAATTTGGAGTGTGCATAGGTAGTCATCCCCCCCCCCCCCCCCCCCCCACACACACACACACAAAAAGTCAATACTTTGTTGAGCCACCTTTTGTTGCAATTACAGCTGCAAGTCTTTTGCGGTATGTCTCCATTAGCTTAGCACATCTAGCCACTGGGATTTTTGTTCATTCCTCAAGGCAAAATTGCTCCAACTCCTTCAAGTTAGATGGATTGCATTGGTGTACAGCAATCTTCAAGTTATGCCACAGATTCTCAATTGGATTGAGGCCTGGACTTTGATTAGGCCATTCCAAAACATTTAAATGTGGTGGTGTAGTGGTTAGCACGGTCGCCTCACAGCAAGAAGGTTCTGGATTTGAACCCAGCGGCCGGCGAGGGCCTTTCTGTGTGGAGTTTGCATGTTCTCCCTGTGTCTGCGTGGGTTTCCTCCGGGTACTCCGGTTTCCCCCACAATCCAAAGACATGCAGTTAGGTTGACGTGGGGCGGCCTTGGGCTGAGGTGCCCTTGAGCAAGGTACCGAACCCCTGACTGCTCCCCGGGCGCTCTGGGCTGCCCACTGCTCTGGGTGTGTGTGCGTGTGTTCACTGCTTCAGATGGGTTAAATGCAGAGGATGAATTTCACTGTGTTTGAAGTGTGCATGTGACGAATAAAGGTTTCTTTTTTCTTCCCTTTAAACCACTCCAGTGTAGCTTTAGCAGTATGTTTAGGGTCATTGTCCTGCTCAAACGTGAGCCTTCATCCCAGTCTCAAACCTCTGGCTGACTCAAACAGGTTTTCCTCAAGAATTGCCCTGTATTTAGTGCCATCCATCTTTTCCTTCAGTCCTGACCAGCTTTCCTGTCCCTGCAGATGAAAAACATCCCCAAAGCATGATGTTGCCACCACCATGCTTCACTGTAGGAATGGTGTTCTCAGGGTGTTGGGTTTGAGCCACACATGGCATTTCCCATGATGGCCAAAAAGATCAATTTTAGTCTCATTTGACCAGAGAATCTTCTTCCATTTGTTTATGGAGTCTGCCACATGCTCTTGGACAAACTCCAAATGTGTTTCCTTAAGCAGTGGCTTTTTTTTTTTTGGCCACTCTTCCATAAAGCTCTGCTCTGTGGAGTGTATGGCTTAAAGTGGTCCTATGGACAGATACTCCCATCTCTGCTGTAGATCTTTGCAGCTCCTTCAGTTTTATCTTTGGTGTTTTTGTTACATCTCTGATTAATGCCCTCCTTGCCTGGTCTGTGAGTTTTGGTGGACGGCCTTCTCTTGTCAGGTTTGTAGTGGTGCCATATTCTTTCCATTTTGCTCTAATGGATTTAATGGTGTTTCCTGGGATATTCAAAGTTTGGGATATTCTTTATAACTAAACCTTGATCCATACTTCACAACTTTGTCTCTGACCTGTTTGGAGTGCTCTTTGGTTTTCATGTTGCTTGCTTAGTAGTGTTGCAAAGTCAGGGTCTTTCCAGAACAGGTTGATTTATACAGACATCATGTGACAAATCATGTGACACTTTCGCTACGTTCACACTGCAAGGCTTAATGCTCAATTCCGATTTTTTTGTGAAATCCGATTTTTTTGTGAGGTCGTTCACATTAACAAATATATGCGACTTGTATGTGATCCTCAGTATGAACGAAAAGCGACCTAAAAGTGTTCTGCATGCGCATTGCAGGATACGATGACGTCACACGCAGTGAGCATGGCCAGTGTTTACGGAAGTAAAACCGCCCGGTTGCGGTATGATCCATCCAATCTAGCTTGAAATCAGCTCCCTAACCTCTGTGTCCTTCCATTGAGAAGATTCAGAACCTTCACAGCCCGAAGCGTCCCTCACATTGATGTCATGCGCAGGGGCGCAGATACGTTTTTTGAACTGGGGGGGACAAAGCTGCCAGCAAACCAACCCCAACCCCGATGTGCCTGTCAAACTTGTTGTGGGTTACCATAGCAACCAAGCTCGAGCTCGCAACCTGTGCAGTCTGCGCAGCTCAACCAACCGAATATCAGTCTTTGTTTTATGTGAGTTGTTGCAACTATGTATACACTGCTGTGCACCTCAATAAACCGAATGGTAATTAGTCTTTTGATTTTTCCGTGAGGTTTGCCTTATGCAAAGAAAGACAGCATAGACATTTTTTCCTCCCTATAAGTGGGGGGGACCGAACGAGGTGAATTTAAATCTGGGTGGGACGAATCCCACCCTCTATCTGCGCCCGTGATTATGCGCCATGTTGTTGTAACTTTTTTTGAGAGACCCGCCGCCTACTTCAGCGCAGAATAGTGACGTTTGTGGCTTGTTGATGACATGTAAGTCGGATGAATGCGACCTGGCGGTTCAGACTGAAGTCGCATATGAAAAGAGCGGATAGGAATCGGAATTAGGACCACATATCCAAACGGCCTGGGTCGGATTTGAAAAAATTGGATCTGTCATTCATATTGTCAATAAAAGATCGGATACAGGTCACATATGGGCGAAAAGATCGGATTTGAGTCACTTCAGCCTGCAGTGTGAACGTAGCCTTTGATTGCACACAGGTGGATCTTAATCAACTAATTATGTGACTTATGAAGTGAATTGGTTGGACCAGCTCTTATTTAGGGAGTTCAAATGAAAGGGAGTGAATACCTATGCACACTCCAGATTTCTGTTTTTTTTTCATCTTAATTATTGTTTGTGTTACAATTAAAAAAAACAATGTGCACCTTTAAAGTGGTAGGCATGTTGTGCAAATCAAATGGTGCTACCCCTCCAAAAATCCATTTTAATTCCAGCTTGTAATGCAACAAAACAGGACAAACATCAAGGGGGATGAATACGGTACACTGTAGACAAGCATGAACCTTTGACACATTTCTTCCACAATTATATGACTTTGTGTTCACTCTATATTTCCATGTCATTTGCTATAATGTGATTATGAAATATAGGTGCTATTAAATAAAAATGGCAGACTTTGACAACTTAGTTCATAGTCCTTGCACAATACCATGAATCTCACTGGGTGAAAAGAGATGATTGAACTATTATATTTAATGTGAAAATTCCCTCTTTACTGATAAACATCCATCCCATCCATCCATTATCTGCAACCGCATATCCTGTGCAGGGTTGGGGGCAAGCTGGAGCCTATCCCAGCTGACTATGGGCGAGAGGTGGGGTACACCCTGGACAAGTCACTAGATCATCGCAGGGCTGACACACAGAGACAAAACAACAACTCACACTCACATTCACACCTACAGTCAATTTAGAGCCACCAAATAACCTAACCTGCACGCATTTGGACTGTGGGGGAAACTGGAGCACCCGGAGGAAACCCACGCAGACATGGGGAGAACATGCAAACTCCACACAGAAAGGCCCCTGTTGGCCACTGGGCTCAAACCCAGAACCTTCTTGCTGTGAGGTGACAGTGCTAGCCACTATATGTACCACCATGCTGCCCTACCCATAAACAATGATAAATAATTTGACTTGTAAAGAGAATCAGTAATGCTTAAAATTCATAAACTGATTTAAGTTTCTATTATGCATAGCAAAAAGTAGATATTGAGTTCTTAAATATCTGTCTTTACTGACCCCAAGGCTTTCTTCTGCCCTTGCGTCTTGCACTTTTTGCTTCTGATTTTTTCCCTGTCCAGGTCCACAGAGCCCCACCTTACCTCTGCAGAGAAACAACACTCCCGCTAATGAATTTCTAATCCCCAACATCTACCCACTCAAATAAATCACCATAAAACTGCATCTCAGGCCTGTCATTTCCCAAAGTATTGCAGAGACTTGTAGGAGTGTGAAGGGACCTCGGCCATCACATGACTCAGTGAAGCAGAGCCGACAGAGAGAGGCATGAGGATAGGCTGCTGAGCCTGGGGGAGAGCTGCAACTAACATTTCAAAATGGATTCATATCCAGCTCTGCTGCAAAAGAGCTTTCATTCAGCCAAATGCCCATGACAGCAGCACACATGTTGTGAATGAGCAGTAGATGCTTTTTGTTATGCAGAAGATTTTCATTATCCCTTTCTTTGAAGAAAATACACCTGGGTGTGAAGATCATAGGAATTTGAGTTTCTGAATGTGTAACTGAGTTAAGTAGCTCAGTGCGAACACTGGATTCCCATCCCCTTGAGAATTAATGCAGCCAGATTTTCAGTTTCTGCATAATTCAAAGGTAAATCTGCAAGTCATCAGAAAGTCTGAACATAAACATGAACTGCATTTGGCCATCTTGATGCAGCTTGGAAGCTATTGATCTTTAGCTCATTGAAATATTCATATTCCCTGCAAAGCTCTCAGCTGTTATTACAGTTCTACATCCTTTTTTGGAGAGCGAGAATGAGAGGCTTTCACAATTCTTTTCACTTTTGACATTCCTCTTTCCAGCTGAGACAGAGCCACAAATATTTCATAGCCTTGACACCATTTTCATGTTATTGATTTTCCTATGCAGCATCAATTATTCACATTGATGACACAAGGTGAAATAAATAGTGGCCTCTTGGATTCAAAACATTAGCTAGTCTTTCTTTTCACAAAATAATATATAATGCAGCCCTTCTCCTGCAATTCCACTGATTTCAGAAAAGATGACTGTTTCAGTTTAAAAAACATGCTTTTCAGGCCCCCATTAGGCTGAGAACAATAGATTTTTTATCACAAATGGATTGTTTCATCCCTCAACAGCAGATAGCCAAACATTATTACAGAGTGTTCTTGTAACAGTGATGTAATAAGATTCTTTCTTTCTTTCTTTCTTTCTTTCTTTCTTTCTTTCTTATATTCAATCTCTCTCTCTCTCTCTCTCTCTCTCTCTCTCTCTCTCTGAGAAAAGCAATAACACTGTGTTGTTTGAACAGTGGAGTGAAATATGGAGTGAAAATGTCTTATTTATCAAATGTGGGGAAACAGTGCTGCATTCAGTCAGTGTAGTCTTCACTGTTTCAATTCTTGGTGCAGGATGTGGCTTGTCTCTCTGGTACACTAAAAATGCTGCATTTCATGACAGTTTTTTCTGTGAGGAAAGCATTTGTTTTGGCACATATTTCTGATTTTCAGCTTCTGAACAAACTAAAATGAGCAATGACCAATAAACTTCTGAACTGGATAACTTTAGCAGTGCACCGCACCCACACTAATGATGATTTTCAATCATATAAGCATGGACTCCTAGTAATGTTACAACACAGCAGGTGTAGTTTGCGCTTATAATTAAAGCCAAACAAAACCCCCAAATTAAACTCCTTTATACTGACAGATACCATCCATATAAGACATGTTTGAGTGTTCACTTTTTCATATTTGTACCTGTATACTGTGTACAGATTTTATTTCAAAAGAAAAACAATGTCCCTGGGGGCTGACATCTTAATCTCTCCAACATTCAAATATCGTGCTCTGAGTACAAATTGTGATGTCATCTACATGCTACATGACGTATCAAGGCTAGTGGATCTCATGGACACATCGCTTCTAAATTATTATTTAAAAAAAAACTAAAGATGCCCGAGTGTCAAGCGTTTGGGTGTAAAAAATAAGCCCGATCACTGATCGTTTTATGTGACACACTTTTGTTTGTTTTTATTCACTGAGAAAAGCAATCTTGTTCGATGGCAAGAATGGCATTGTTATGGTAACAGAACTGTTTACTAATATCTGTGTCAGTACTGCGTATGCATTATCTAGCCAAGTGAGAGTTAAACTTCATAAAAATGAAGTCTGTTGATTCACGTATTTTGTTGCCAGTAAAAATCACATGGTTGCAGAAAATTTCTGGTTACATTTTTAGAATTAGAAGCCTTTATTTGCCACATACACATTACATTACACATTCTTTTTCAGAATTTAACCCTGCTGAAGCAGTGAAGATGTGTGTGCACATACACGTGCACAGAGAGAGAGAGAGAGAGAGAGAGAGAGAGAGAGAGAGAGCAGTGTTGCCTGACTTTTTTTTTTTAAGAATTAGAAGCCTTTATTTGATAGCTCTGTGTAACGAAGGTAAACGGCGTTTTAGTGTGGCGTTAACATCACAGCTGGATATTTCAGTGCAAATGGCTGCAGCCAGGTAAGTCTATTTTAAGCAATGTTGTAACTTTTAAAATGGATAAATTGTTGTTATAAAGTTTTATCTTTAATTGAAATGTGCAGCGGGCACATCAGGGCATTTATCCTGATCAGCAAACGGTGTTTATTTTTGGGTTTTGTTTGACTTTAACCAGAGACATAGAAGGAAAGACAGAATGGAAAAGACGGAACGAATCTCATCCCACCACCTACCAGCATACACAATGAAGTTTTTCCCAGGCTGATCTAGCCGTTGAGCCTCTCTGCTTTGGAAGCCCTTTGATATGTGAGCTGGTTAGTCCCAGCTGCTCCTTAGGCCTCCATGTCTTCATCCTCCCATTCAGGTGCCCTTTTATTAACCTTTGACTCTCTGCAGCTCTCTGTTTGAAGAAGCTGGCATTATGCTGGCTTATCGCCCTGGCTACAGAAGAGCTTGTGATGCTTTTTCTCACCCATGTCTTGAAGCGTGCTTTAAGTATTAGGAGAGTCTGTGTTATGAAGCACTTCACTGGAAGGTCATAAATTTTGTGATAAGATGATGCATAATATGGGCTGCATAAATGAAGTGTCAGTCACTTGCTTTGTTTGCATTTTTACATTTTAAAACTGAGAAGTACCTGCATATTTCAGCTTATCAATTAGGAAGGTGCTTTGTTGTCAGAAAATTTGAAATTTTAAGCTAGTTGAGACATTGGAGAGAGAGAGAGAGAGGTCTACAGTCTCTCTTGGATCATATTGGTTACCTTTAGATATTTTCAGAAACTGCTGTTGATTTTACACCCCCATTTTCTCCCCAATTTGTCACTTGCCATTTCCAACCCACTAGCCATTTCTCCTCTATCATACAACAACTACCAGCTGGGAGGGTAAGGGCTAGCATGTGCTTCCTCTGAGACACATGTAGTGAGCCAACTGCATCTTTTCAACACAACTGCTTATGCTATGGCACACAACAGAGAAAAGTGCTCTCTGCCCTCTTCCACATACATGACATCACAGATATCCATGATTCACTAGTGCTGCTGTGGTTGACAGAGAAAAAAAAAAGAGTATGCCAATCCATCTCACCCAGAGAGCATGGCCAAATTTGCCCCATAGGTTTCCAGTCACGAATGGCTGTGGCATTGTCAGGATTTGAACTTATGATTTCCCGATTTTGCTATTCATTTTAAAATCTGACACTACTGTTATAACTGACACTATGCCTGAATGAAAAGCTTAGTTTTTATAATCTTACACAAATACAACACAAATTATTTTTAATAAGAAATAATGTGGATAAGAATTTTTTGGACTGTTCTCTTGAACAGTTAGCTAAGGGCACTTCAGTATAGAATTTCATTTTCTTAAGGGGCATTGAAACTAATAGTGCATAAAGTAGTCATGGTGTGATATTTTTAACATCTGTAGCCAATTAGTAACACTGTAACATTAACAGAAAACACGACATCAGTTATCTGCACACACTAAGGCAACTACAGTTCTGAGCTTTCAACATTGCCTGCATAATTATTGGCACCCTGAGGAAAAATGAATTTATAAATGACATGATCATGATGATACTCTGAGCTCAAATATACACAATGTATAGTTTTACAAATAAAAGAGGTTTCAGAATCAGTGTTACACTTAATATTTTGAGACACCCACCCAAATTTAGCCTCACTGAGAAGAACTCACTTGCTGGGACACACAATGTTTCAGCAGTTGCACTGTCCAGAGGATGTATATGACCAGGAGAATGCCATTTTCAGCTAGAAGTGGTGTTATTGGAAAATTTTGGAAAGTTTTGGAAAGACACAGATGAACCTCTTTGCCAATGCCAAATTGACTCACTGGCCATGGTTCTCCCTTGCGGAGCTGAACAGTACACTGGATGCATTGGCCAGGATATGCTGGCACATGACTACTGTATGGATTTCCACCTCTTCTACTGATTCTGCCCAGACTACATGGAATTCATTAATCTGACTGCAGAGTCTTGTTTGAGGTCTCAAAGTCGCCTGCAAGGTCTTGGTTTCCACTGCTATGATCATTAGTAGGCGATTGAATGCTTTGGCAGTTTCCTCCTAAAAGTAAAAAAAAACCTAAAAATAAATCCCATTTACCAGTCACGGCAAGAGCCCTCATGTGGCCCCACCCCACATGTTTAAATTAAGAATAAAACTTTATAACAACAATTTATCCATTTTAAAAATTAAAAGATATTGCTAAAATAGGCTTACCTGGATGCATCCATTTGCAGTGAAAAACATATGTCTGCTTGTGATGTTACTGGTTCACTAGTACGCCGTTTACCTGAGTAACACAGAGCCATCAAACAAAGGCTCTCTCTTACTCTGTGTGTGTGTGTGTGTGTGTGTGTGTGTGTGTGTGTGTGTGTGTGTGTGTGTGTGTGTGTGTGTGTGTGTGTCACTGCTTCAACAGGGTTAAATGCAGTGAAAAAAAACTTCACTGTGCTGTAATGTGTATATGACAAATAAAGGCTTCTAATTCAAAAAATTTAATCAGATTTTCTGTAACCATGTGATTTTTACTGGCAACAAAATACACAAATAAACAGTCCTCACTTTTATGAAGTATGACTCTCACTTGGCTAGATAACGCATACATGATACTGACACAGATACTAGTGAACAATTCTGTTGTCATAGTCTAGTTTATTTGTATAGCGCTTTTAACAATAAACATTGTCGCAAAGCAGCTTTAAACAATTTGAACAACTTAAAACATGAGCTAATTTTATCCCTAATCTATCCCCAATGAGCAAGCCTGTGGCGACGGTGGCAAGGAAAAACTCCCTCAGACGACAGGAGGAAGAAACCTCGAGAGGACCCAGACTCAAAAGGGAACCCATCCTCATTTGGGCAACAGACAGCATGACTATAACATTAACAGTTTTAACATGAAGTCAGTTTTGTTGATGTTATAAACTCTTCATTGATGGAAAAATAGCAATGTAATTCTTGCTAATCACTTTTCTCAGTGAATAAAAATAAACAAAAGCATGTCAAATAAAAATACAAGGGATTTTTTTTTTTTAAAGACACTGAGTAGCCCGTGATGGAGCATTTAGAGGCAGCAAAAGACTCCCAAAGGCTGGGTATGTGAGTGCTCTCTGTTTACTTGTGTGTGTGTGTGTGTGTGTGTGTGTGTGTGTGTGTGTGTGTGTGTGTGTGTGTGTGTTTTCACTGCTTCAGCCTTAGGCCAAGTTTACATTAGACCGTATCTGTCTCATTTTCTTCGCGGATGCACTGTCCGTTTACATTAAAACGCCTGGAAACGCCGGGAAACGGGAATCCGCCAGGGTCCACGTATTCAATCCAGATCGTGTCTGGTCCAGTGCTGTGTAAACATTGAGAATACACGGATACGTGGATACGCTGTGCTGAGCGTCGTCATTGGACAACGTCACTGTGACATCCACCTTCCTGATTCGCTGGCATTGGTCATGTGACGCGACTGCTGGAAAACGGCGCGGACTTCCGCCTTGTATCACCTTTCATTAAAGAGTATAAAAGTATGAAAATACTGCAAATACTGATGCAAATACTGCCCATTGTGTAGTTATGATTGTCTTTAGGCTTGCCATCCTTCCACTTGCAAGTGGTAAGTGACGCGTATACCCGATATGCACTGAGATCACACACACAGCGGCTCAGTCCTGAATTACTGCTCGTGCACTTCACTCGCGCGCTCTGTGAGCTGCGCAGGGCCGGAGTGCGCACCCTCCAGAGGGCACTCGCTGTTCAGGACGGAGTGATTTGGAGCGCAGGATGCCTGCGGAGCCGAGCGTATCCGTGTATTGGCGTTGCTGTGTGCACGCGAATCGTGTATTGGCGTTGCTGTGTGCACACTAATCGTTTTATAAACGTTAATCTGATGATCCGCTGATACGGTCTAATGTAAACCCCACCTTAGTTTTACAACCAAATGCTTGACACTCAGGCATCTTTAGGGTTGTTTACAAACAATTTAGAAGTGATGTATCCACTAGATTTTCTCAGGCTCAGAAAGTCATGTGGTGAGTAAGTGATGTCACAATCTTGGACTCTCTCATGTAACTTGTACTCAGAGTGCGATATTTGAACCTCAGAGAGAGTAAGATGTCAGTGACCAGGGACATTGTTTTTCTTTTAAAATAAAATCTGCACAGTATACAGATACAAATATGAACAAGTGAACACTCAAACATGTCTTGTTATTATCTGTCAGTAGAAAGGAGTTTATTGTTTGGGTTTTGTTTGGGTTTAAAGAGATCTGTTGTCCCAAATGGGGAGAATGATTTATCACCCTGGACTAGGTTACCTGTGAAGAACAAGTCACCCTTGGAGTGAGAAGCAAAAAGAGGGCTATGACCCAAGAGACACTTGTGAAATTGACTAGACAGCAGAGAGACATCATCAGCTTTGCCTCCAGATGGGCTGGAATCCCTTCTCCTACCATGAAATTCCGCCCTACGACTGTCTCCTCCTCATGGGCAATACTTAAAGGGGTGAAACAGAATGTGATATATATCACTGTGTTAATACCTATGTATATCACTGTGGTTCTGTGAACAATAGACAATCAACAGGGTTTCATGTCATTCAGAACCAGTGCCAAAACAGCAAGAACTTGGCAAAAAGGTTCCAGGGGAAGATGGATATATGACAATAGTATTTATATATTACTACTTCCCGACTTTGTTGAAACGGTCAGCATGCATCCACAAGCATGGTGGGCAGCATGGTGGTGTTGTGGTTAGCACTGTCGCTTCACAGCAAGAAGGTTCTAGGTTCGAGCCCAGTGGCCAACAGGGGCCTTTCTGTGTGGAATTTGCATGTTCTCCCAATGTCTGTGTGGGTTTCCTCTTGGTACTCCAGTTTCCCCCACAGTTCAAAGACATGTGGTTAGGTTAACATGGGGCAGCCATGGCTTGATGTTGGGCTGAAGTGCCCTTGAGCAAGGCACCTAACCCCCAACTAATCCCCGGGCACTGTAGCATAGCTGCTCACTGCTCTGGGTATGTGTGTGTGCTCATTGCTCACTTGTGTGTGCATGTGTGTGCTCACTGCTTCAGACAGGTTAAATGCATAGGTTAAATTTCCTTCAAAATCAGTGGTCGCAGGAAAAAATCGGAGCGTGGACGTGTGGCAGGGGCTAGCATGGAAGAGCGAATCTCCAGTTGGTTTTCCCACTTTAAGAATCTGTTGGGGAATGCACCAGTTGTAGATGACCGTGAGGAGAACACAGCCAATATCTAAACAAATCTAGACATTGAACATGGCCCATTTTCTATAGATGAACTAAAGTGTGCCAAGATCTCTCTGAAACTAGGAAAGAGTGCAGGGCCTGACAATATCCCTCCTGAAGTCATAAAGACCTGTGACCTGAATGATATTATACTTTCCTTCTGTAACCAGGCACTCATGCATGGCTCCAGACTGGAGCAGTGATCCCTCACCAGCATCCTACCTGTGCCAAAATCGTGGAATCTAACAAACATGGATAATTATCGTGGCATAAGTCTAACTTGTGTCATTGCAAAGATCTACAACTGCATGATACTAAACCACATCCATGACCCCATTGACCCCCATCTTTGGGACAACCAAAATGGATTCTGGGAAAACAGGACGACTGTGGGTGGCACGGTGGTGTAAATGGTTAGCACAGTCGCCTCACAGCAAGAAGGTTCTGGGTTCGAACCAATGTCTGGCGAGGGCCTTTCTGTGTGGAGTTTGGATGTTCTCCCTCTGTCTGTGTGGGTTTCCTCCAGGTACTCCGGTTTCCCCCACAGTTCAAAGACATGCGGTTAGGTTAATATGGGACAGCCTTGGGCTGAGATGCCCTTGAGCAAGGCACCTAACTCCCAACTGCTCCGCGGGCACTGTTAGCATGGCTGCCCACTGCTCTGGGTATATGTGTGTGCTCATTGCTCATGTGTGTACATGTGTGTGTTCACTGCTTCAGATGGGTTAAATGCAGAGAGGAAATTTCACAAGTGTGTGTGATGAATAAAGTTATGCTTTCTTTCAGTTAGCTACATTTTGGCTCTGTGGAGAATCCTAGAGGAAGCCCGAAAGAACAAGCTATCTGTCATGCTCACATTTCTGGACTTCAAGAAGGCCTTTAATTCAATCCATCGAGGAAAATGATCAAGATCCTCAAGGCCTATGCCATTCCATTGAGGCTACTAAGGGTGATCGAAGCGATTTATGTACACAGGTACCCGAGCAAAGGTTGTGACCCCAGATGGCGATATCAAGGAATTTGAAATCACAGCAGGCGTGCTGCAGGGAGATACTCTTGCCCCTTTTCTTTTCATGATAGTGCTTGATTATGCTCTTTGGAAGGCTATTTGTGGCAGAGAATCTGACCTCAGGTTTACCTTAACGCCTAGATGTTCTCATAGAAACCCAGAAAAGGTAATCACGGACTTGGACTTTGCCAATGACATTCCACTGCTATCTAATGATGTCCAACAGGCACAGGCATTGCTGGTTAGCATTGAGAAAGAGTGTAATCACATTGGGCTTGTTCTAAATGACAAGAAGACCAAGGTGATGTCTTGCAATGTTACATCTCCAGCACCTCTCTCCACAAGCGATGGGATGGTGCTTGATGAAGTAGATGATTTTAAGTATCTAGGCTCGTGTGTTAATTCAGCTGAACAGGATATCAAAGTCTGCAAGGCACTAGCCTGGCAGGCACTGAATGATATGAGTAAGATCTGGAAATCAAGTGTCTCTTACGAGCTGAAGTGTAGGCTCTTTGTGGCCACCATCGAGTCTGTCCTCCTGTACAGATGCAAATGCTGGTCCCTTATCTCTACTTTTGAAAGATCTCTTGATGGCTCCTACACTCGAATGTTACGTGCGGCCCTGAACATCAGCTGGCGTTGCTATGTACCAAATGAAGATTTATATGGTACCCTCCCCAGAATTTCTGACAAGGTGGCCTGGCAGAGACTTGGGCTTGCGGGCCACTGCTTCAGGCATAAGAATCTGCCTGCTGGTGAGCTTGTGCTGTGGAAGCTTCTCCATGGTTGCAGGAGTTGAGGTCGTCCCCCCGCAACCTTCATCAACACCTCGAAAAGGGACATGGGTGCTGCCAGTACTGCTGAGCTAGCCAACTGCATGGCTGATCGACAGGATTGGGCCTCCAGGCGTGTAACTTGGCTGAGGCCGCTGAGAGTGAGTGAGTGAGTTAAATTTCACTGTGTGCAGAGCCATGGCCTCACTTTCATTTATAAATGCCTTGAGACCTTAAGAATGGCACAGGAATAATTTTAAGCATTAACAATAAATCTAACATAGTAATTTTTATGATTAAAGTGACTTATATAGGTAGTGGTCTGAGTGAATGACCGTGACGTCCATAACATCACAGCAGGAACTCTATCTGTCTCATCACCATTTCCGCTATACTAAAACACAGAGCTGACTGCAACTTCGATCGTCCATTTTGAGCTAATTTATCGCCATGCCATGTAGATGTGTTGCTGGTGGGTGCAGCAACATGACAAAAGCTGGATTTATATTGCATTCATGGCTCAAGAATGCTCAAACTGCAAAGATTTGGACACGTTTTGCAAGAAGTTCACGGGCACATTGGATGAAGTGGTCTCTCCTCTGCTCCGCACATTTTACTGAAGACTCATACGAAACCTCTGATCTGTTGAAGAGCATTGGCTATAAGCCCATATTGAAAGAGGGTTCAGTACCAACAATTAAAAGAAAAGAAAACTACAAGAAAAGGAAAGTATTTATTTTATTTATTTACAGTTGCATCAGTACTCCTGGAGCGAGCCGAGGGTTGTTGCTAAAGGCCGGGACGGAATGGGATGTGACATATCGCTTGGGCAGTGACCTCCCTGCAGTTATTGCTAAAACCAGTGACATCCCGTTCTGTCCCGGGTTTTAGTAATTGCCTGAGCCCAGCAGTAATGGCAGAATACATAGCATGAAGAAAAGTGAATGAGTGGAGCAGCCGTCTTATTTCTAAACTGGATATTGCTGCCATCTCGCCCTTACATGGAAGAACTGAATGAACAGAGAACTGAACGAACAACTGAAAGTCAGATTGTTTCAAAAACAGTCAACCTTCAAGAAGCGAGAACACAGACGGGTAAGATGCGACTCTCATTTGGATAAAAAAACAACAACACGTTGTTTACCTGCATTTAGATTAATACATGTAACTTGTATTGTGTGTTTAAGTTACCAGTATAAGATTATTTAATTTGCTTCAGAATGTGATTGTCTCAGTTCATCTGATTATTTAATTAGCCTTTTACGTTTTATCAGTGAAAATGCATGCATGTACATGTATGTTGCATGTTATAACACCTATCCTGTTTTAATGAGAGTCAACCCACAGTCAATTAAGTCAAATCAGTCTTAGTTGAGCAAGTCGGTAACGGTATTTCTTACTTTCACCATGAATTTTTATTTATATGACTTTGGTCTATAGCTGTCAAAGGCCTCGGCCTTAAAACCAGTTCCTGCTGTGACGTCACGCACTCAGGGCTGGCTGGCTCAGCGGGGCAGCTCGAATGCCAACTTTGCGGTCAATTTTAACTCTCAAAAATATATTTTTCATTCCCATTTATGCCGCATATAAGAGTCAAGGATGGAGATACTATCCACTCAGAAATCTCATCTCATCTCATTATCTCTAGCCGCTTTATCCTGTTCTACAGGGTCGCAGGCAAGCTGGAGCCTATCCCAGCTGACTACGGGTGAAAGGCGGGGTACACCCTGGACAAGTCACCAGGTCATCACAGGGCTCCACTCAGAAATGTATTTAAAAATAAAGGCTCTGCGTATCTCCTTTAAGTCTGTGCTTGAGTGTACGTGTGGCAAATAAAGGCTTCTCGGCTTGGCTTCTTCTTCTTGGCTTCTTAAAGAAGTTATCCAAGTGATTCTCATCAACACTGGCTGTTATCTGGTGTTCAGTGAACCACAGTTACATATAGTGTATATAACTAGTATTTGAGGTTCCCGCACTAAATTGCAATTATCAATATTATTTGCTATTTTTATTGCTATTATTACACTGCATTATTATTATTACTTACAAAACTCATCACACCAGTACAGGCCATGACATCCCTATGCCAGCAAAGGGTCCCCTTCCCCTGAGTTCTGAATGCTCATTTCTTGTTCCAATATCAGTTCCTCTCTTATGGACTATATAAGGACACACACACACACACACACACACACACACACACACACACACATTGTGTTTTTGCCAGTATCTATTATTAAGTAAGCTCTGAGCCTTTGTCTCGTGTTTGATGTCCATGATTTACCTGGGTTTTGACATGTACCTGTTTATCATTTTTTTTTTTATTGGAGTCTTTCAACTCCAGAATCTCTGTTCCTACAGTATGCTTACTGATGGCTTATTTATGTTATCACTTTTAATGATCAAACTGCAAATCAAGCAATTTTGCAGGTATTTAAATTATTACATTCAAATGTAGACATACTGGAACTAGATGCAAGTTTGATCATAAAGATGTGATGAAACTGAGGTATAAGGAACCTGTTGTTGGTGTATGCTATTTTACAATCAGATCTGACTGCAGTTTTGATAAGTACAAACCACTGTAATCCAACCTTGTAAGTGGTGCTATCTCACTCACCTTCTAAAACTGTGCTCATTTCATAACAGAAAAGTTAATAAACAAGCTAGGTAGCACTGCAGATTGTCTAGAGTGTTGGGGATTTTACATAACTTTCTTCTCTGCCCTGTCTTCTATCTCTCTTCTTTCTTGCTCACCATTGTTCTAATTTCTCTCTCACTGCTTCCACCATCTCTCTTACTAACACAGCTATTTTATTCCTAATGGGTCATGTCTGTCTTTACTTTTTTTCCCCACCAATGTAAATGACTGGTTCCTTTCAAAATGACAACAAACACCAGTATGAGAAAAATATTTTGGCTGATGTATCATTATGATATCATACCAAAATCAAACACAGTACCTCGAATCATTAACAAATATTGTTGATTAATTTTGTAATGGGCAGCATGTTGGTGTAGTGGTTAGCATTGTCGACTCACAGCAGGTTCCGGGTTTGAACCTCATGGCTAATGGGGGCCTTTCTGTGTGGAGTTTGTATGTTCCTCCGGGTGCTCTGGTTTCCTTCTACAGGCCAAAGACATGCAAATTGGGTAAAAATGCCCAGTCACTGGGATTGCACAAGCCGGTGCATACTTAGTGCCAGTCCCAAGCCTGGATAGATTGGGGAGGGTTGCGTCAGGAAGGGCATCCAGTGTAAAAACCTATGCCAAATCTAATATGCGGGACAGATCCACTGTGGGATCAGATCCGACCCTTAATGGGAGCAGCTGAAAGAAGAAGTTGATTAATTTTATAATGTAATTTTATAACTTATGATCCTTCACAGTATCATAAGTGCAGCTGTTTGTAGTTCATTATCATGATAATTGGTGAATCAAGAAAAGTCTGCAGATTTCTCAGTAATAACATGTAACACTTTATTTAATGCAATGTTAAACTGAATTACATACTGTAGCTTTTCATTACATATAGAATCAACTACACAGACACAAAAGTCAAGTACACAGAGCTGTTTAGTTTCCCTTAATAAATGAAAAGCAATTAAAATAGATACATACCTGTATAAGCTTTACTAGTGCATCTAAAAAAAATTTGAATATCATAAAAAAGTTCAATATTTTCCATCAATTATGTAAGAAAGTGAAAATGTACTTTATCCTAGAATAATTACTAATTAATTATATTGTAATGAATATAGAATATATTAAAGTTTACCTTTTTGAATTAAATTACCAAAAAAATTAACTCCTATTCAAATTTTTTTAGATGCACTAGTATACATACTGGCTCAAGATATAATAATTTCATAAGAAGCTATACTTTGTATCTTGTCTCCCTCCTCTCTTTCACCTACCTTCTGTCAAATTCACACATTTTCTCTCACAGAAATCCAAAAATGCAATGTTATTCTAATCGTGTTCAAAGCAGGAGTTCAAAGAGGGTTGTCAATGCATTTGTAATGAGTGCTCTTGCTAATCACATCATTACGTAGCATGCTTCAGAAAAGCCACTGGAGAAAATTCTGCTCAGTTCTTCAAAGTTGGGTGCTTAAGCATCCCACAATCCTCCTTGGGCAAACTGTTGCTTGGTCTGTTAATGCTGAATGCTTTCCGAAGGCTTTTGTTTGCCATACAACAAACCAGTTCAAGAATTGAGAGAATATTGTCTGTTTTCGTGTAAGAACAAAAGATGATTGTCTTCCTTTCTTGATGATGATGATGATGATGATGACAATTAGATTAGAATAAGAATAAAAAAGAATAAAAAAGTGCACTCATAATTATTCACATGAATACGATTTTTAGGAAAATTATGAAGATTAAGGTTAGAGTTGAGGCAGAGTTAGAGTTCTTACCTTTTCTTACTACTTCATTTGCATTTAATCAAATTAAATCCCATCACACTGACAATTCAAATTTGTAAGGATTCCCCCCCCCCACACACACACACATTGTCATAAAAACTGATAGGGGAGCAGAGAGATTTGGAATGGGGGAGGCTTGGAATGGTTTGTATTCCCAGAAATTCATTTCAGCCAATCAGATTTTAGATTACATCAGAAGTTAGACGTTGCCCCTTAGAGTAACATACTTCCTTTGGAGCCACGAAGCTGAACACTGCAGTAAGGTACATGCAGTTAAACATTTTTGTCAACAAAAACTTGTATTTTCCACTTTGCAGTCCACTTCCATTTTGTAGGGTACGATGGTGAATTCTGGATTTGTTAGGAGTTAAACTATTGTAGCCTAGAGTTACCATATACAGAATTATTTATTAAACTTAATTCTGGGTTTAAAAAAAAGAAAAAAAGAAGGATCCCCCCCCAAAAAAAAAAAAAAAATGGTCAGATGGGGAGAGTTGGGACAGTTTATGTTAGTTTTTTTTTCTTGTGGTTTACAAATATAAAATTGTTTAAAAAATTTTGTTAAAAAATGTGGGCGTGTACCTGCATGAGTATGAAGCTTATTTCATTCCTTCTTGAGAATGAAACTGTTTTGTCTAATCAGGTTTTGGGTAAACTGACATTTTTCTCTTGCTGTACCAGCATTGTGTGTTCATATAGTTATATGTTACAAGTTTTGATAATAAATAAAAATTAAACATGTAGGCCTAGGTATTTTGTTTTTGTTCGAAGTCTCCCAACACAATGTCCCATATCTCCTAATGTCTCATGTCTCCCTGCAAAAAATAATGACAGAAAAAGTGATGCCTGAAGGCCAGTATATGTGACAAGCTGAGAAACTAATGTTGTGGCAAGAGGGTATCGTAAATTCCCTCTAATGCAATAAGAATGTGACTGCTACATGCAAAGGGGCAGCATGGTGGTCAACACTGTTGCCTCATAGCAAGAATGTTCTGGGTTTGAGTCCAGTGGCCAATGGGAGCTTTTCTGTGTGGAGTTTGCATGTTCTCCCCATGTCCACATGGGTTTCCTCCAGGTCCTCCGGTTCCCCCCACAGTCCAAAGACATGTGGTTAGGTTAACATGGGGCAGCCATGGCCTGAAGGTTGAGTTGAGGTGCCCTTGAGCAAGGTACCTAACCCCCAACTGCTCCTCAGGCTTTGTAGCATAGCTGCCCACTGCTCTGGGTATGTGTGTATGCTCATTGCTCACTTATGTGTGCATGTGCGTCTTCACTGCTTCAGATGGGTTAAATGCAGAGGAACTTGTCACTGTGCTTGAGTCTGTTCTTGAGTGTACGTGTGATAAATAAAGGCTTCTTGTCTTGAATTTCACACAAGTTACAAAAGCTGAAAACTTGTCCCAAGTCTCCCCACTCTCCCCGTCTTGTTCAAATGTTTGAGAAGGTGATTTGAAATAAGAAAGAAGTTTTGTCAATAAATGAGTATTAATGCTTTAATTATATTGGCAGCAAACCTCTCTGATGTAACAGTACATATCTTGTTACTGATGTGAGCAACAAAGTTTCAGACCAGCACCCTGTAGGAATACGTCATGACACCAGTAGTAATTTGTCCTGACGCAATACCTTGCATTTTATATAATGCAAAAGTGACATGCTTGTGCCATACAGACAAAAAAAAAAAGCATAATTTTAATATGTACAAACTACACTGGACTAGCACACATGCCATGATACAGCACAAGAGTACTGTCATCATGGCAGAGTTTATTGTCCTGTAGCCTATCTATCAAAGGCCCTGGACCCAGTGGTCCAAGATATGCCCGCGTGTTTACATGCTGTTGCAACCTCTGCTTTCATGGTGATGCTGAAAAACTGGTACTGTCTCACCCTCTGATTTTACATACGTCACATCAGGTATGTTCAATATTAAACAATATTCAGACACAACATATAACCGCTCAGCTATGTTCTGGTTATGAGTCTATTCTGCGTGCAACACAGAACTTGTCTATCAAGCCTGTCATTTCAGATAATACCCCAGCTCTCTTGTTACACTGCCTGTTGTCTTCCTGCAGGTCTGGCCCAGATCTAGCATGGTTGGAACATGAAATTACTGCCACCTTGTCACTGAGATCTGATATGTTTCAGACTCCTTTTGAGTATGGTGTGCACGTGTTTGTTGACAGCTCTTGTTCAAAACCTAACGATTTAGTTTTTTGTGTGGGTATTCTATTTATACAGATTCCCATCATGCCTTTGGGGTAGCTCATGATTTGGGGAAAATTTGGCACTCACATGACTTTAAGGCCACTGATGGTAAACGTATCACACATCTCTCTTTTCATGGATCTTTTGGAAGTATGTTCCCTGCCCAAAACAATTGTCCATTGTCAATACCAAAGGTTATGACTCTGGTGACTCGACTGAGGTCAGTGGGAACCACTTAGCATACCAAGTCGCTAAGCGGGCAGCCAAAGAGGGCAAACCTTGCCCAAATATTTCTGAATCACCCATTTATTCAATGTTTTCTCATTTTTCTTTTGTCTCGTGACAGACTAGACATAGCTTTTCTACAGACTCAGGCCACTGAGGCTGACTTGACCTGCTACTGTCAATCCATTGCAAAATTAGAATAACTCCCAATTTGAGATCCAAATGGTCTCCTTTTGAGGTAATTATGGTCTGACAATTTCCAACTCCTTGAAATAAAAGTAACCCTGGTGTTTCGTTTATAAGTGATCTGGATGTGATTGTTGGTGATTACTTAAGGTTTGATTGAAAACTTAAGTAATCACCAACTGTGTTTTTGTGTCTCTCTGCCTGCAGAAAAGCTGACTCACACATTTCTTATTAGTGCACAGCCTGAATGAGAACAGCTGACGAGAATAGCCATACTCAGTGACATACACACAAGTGACTACGTTTACATGCACATCCAAATCGAGCTACTGTCAGTAATCGAGCAAAGGGTCCCAGCAGGGGTGCCAGAGAAATCCAATCCTACATGCACAGTGTTTAAATCGAGCTATTGTTATGAGGTGCATTGTGCACCCGAGCCACAGGTGGCGCTACACGCCCCATCGTGTTGGTACACTTCCGATTGTCGTCATGAAGAAGAGCTATTCAAGAGTATAAACAAAGTGACTACAGGCGGAAATTAGCATGCACTGCTATAACCTGGTACAGACATCTGTCCTTACCACAAGGATAATGTTTAATTTGTGCACTGTCCCATTTAAAAATAAAATAAACTCTAAGAAGAGTGTTTGTAGTTTGTATGTACGAACAGAAGTGTTCCTAATAAAGTGGGCGGCTAAGGTGAAGTGTCATGCCGACCGAGGCTGTTTTTTTTTTTTTTTTTTCGACCGAGGCTGTTGTGTTTCCCGCTTGTGGTCTCGTCACTTGTCACTTCCGGAAGGGGCAGTGCTGAAGTAAGTAGCTGGACTGTGTGGCTCGATAGGGTATACATGCACTAAGTAGCTCGGCAAAAATCGCATAATCTAGGTCGTGTAGCTCGATTGCGAGAAATCAAGTTCGATTCAATTTCAGCCTAGCTAAGGTGTTTACATGCCATTTAGAGCTTCGATTTCAGACGAGCTATGGCAGAAATTCGATTTTCTCTATGTGCATATAAACGCACTGAGTGGATACATGCCAGTCATCTGAAAAGGTGTCCTCCAGCATTCCTAACTCCTCTCATCTCACCCAAAAAGACAGGGGCAATACAGCAATGAAGAAGTCCCTAGGAGACCTCTTCTCATCTCACCTTTTCACATTCACATATAATAAAATTTGTATTAGCTTTCTCATAACACTCACTATGGCCCATATGCTGGCAGGACTTGTGAATGCCACTTATATAGCTGTACCATTGCAAGATCTCAAAATTAAAGACAAAGAAACTTCAGTGTGATGAAATATGCATCAGATCCTTTCAGGATTTAAGAGGGCATTGATACAAATCTTTGTCTGGCATGCTTGAAACTGGTACAGGCTGGTCTGATTGCCACTTGTTCTTGAAACTGGTACAGGAAATCCTGATTGCTACTTGTTTTGGTTAACTTACATCCTTGAGATTTATCTTGGCTCATACATTCTGCTCTCTGCTTAATGAAGGTAATACTGGCCAGTAATGTATTTCTTCTTTTCATAAGACTATGATCCTGATGGGTGATGCAATGGTACATAATGTCTTTCTTCTTTCATAGAGTAGTGTAGTCTAAACCAGTGATGTAATGCTTCAACACCCATTTATGTTATACATAGATAATTTAGCTTGATCAATTAAGTCATCATCATCCAATCACATAGCTACAACACACCCTTGAATGGGAATATATATTCATGTTTGTCCTACAATAAACTGAGAAACATCTCTGAGCAGCTGTGTCTATGTCAGTGACTGTTTGCTCCTGGATTGATCCATGAGGCAGAATCTCTTAGGCAGCAGAGGTCTATATTCCTAGATCATACTTTGTCGATTCCTTCAGTACAGACAGAGAAAAACCTAAGTAGCCAATAACAAATGCACTCAACATACTGTGATAGCAAGCCAAACATACTGTGATAGCAAGCCAAGAGCTTCTTAAGGCAAAGAAATAGGATGTTCTTAAATGGCCAAGTCAGTCAAACCAACTGAGCATGCTGAAGACAAAACTGAAGGCAGAAATACCCACAAACAAGCAAGAACTGAAGGCAGCTGCAGTAAAGACCTGGCAAAGCATCACAAGGGAGGAAACTCAGCATTTGGTGATGTCACTGGGTTCCAGTTGAAGGCAGTCATTGACTGCAAAGCATTTTGTGAACTTTGCAACATGATGCTTATATTTATAATTTTTAATTTGTACAATTGTTTTTTAGCCTGTAAAATGGGGGGGAGGGCTATGTAAAAATGGCAGTAATTCCTAAATGGTTAATTGTTTTTGTTAAACCCCTTAAATGAAAGCTGATTTTTAATTTTTATACATTAAAAGACACTTCATGCCTTAAAGTAATGATGGACTGTCATTTCTCTTTACTTAGTTGAGCAGTTCATGATATAATATTGATTACTACAGTTGTCGAATAGGGCTATTTACTGTATTTTTATGGTGAGTGGCGAAGTGATCTCACCTGTTGTTAACTGTGTGTGTGTGTGTGTTTCAGTGATGACCGAGGATTGATAAGGAGAGGGAAAGTGGAGAGGTGGCTGTCTCCTGACCAGAGCGTGTGTGTGTGTGTGTGTGTAGATGTGCAAGTTAACTTAAAGCTGAAAAGTGTTTGTTAAAAAAAAAAAAGGCTGTGTTCAGCATCATTTTCCCAACTGTTTGTGCTTCAGTGTTCCACCCACCCTCAGGGACATACTACACTGGTGCCAAAACCTAGGAACACTGAAGGGAAATGCTCATGGGCCCCCCCATTCAAGGACCTCATCCATGCCCTCGCCGCCATCCAATAGAGCCAACACCAAGTGTTGATTGCTCTGTGTAAAGAACAGGAGCAGCGGTTCGAGGCTTTGCTGCAGGCTCAGCAGGAAGATCATCAGGCGTTCTGACACCTGCTCATGTCAGTGGGGCTATTGGCTGTTGTATCCGTGGACCTCCCCCACATCACTCTCATGAAGATGGGGCCTTATGATGACCCAGAAGCCTTCCTCACACTCTTCAAGCAAACTGCGGAAGTGTGGAGGTGGCCGGTTGAGCAACGAGCAGCTTGCCTTCTGCTGCTCCTGACCAGAGAAGCCCAGCTTGCCACCCAACAGCTCACTGTCAACAGCTGGCTCAACTATACTGACCTGAAGTGAGCCATCCTGCAATGTGTCGGTCATACCCCGGAACAACACCGTCAGCACTTCCATGCACTGACTCTGGAGGAGGTCGGCCGGCCATTCGCTTTCAGCCAACAGCTCCAGGATGCCTGCCAACAGTGACTGAGGGCAAACATCAGATCATGTTGTCAAGGGGATAATTTATACAGTGGTGCTGGAGCAGTTCATCGTGTGACTGCCAGAAGGAACAGTAGAGTGGGTCCAGTGCCACCACCCGGTATCACTGGATCATGCGACTGAGTTGGCGGAGGACCATCTGGTGGCAGTACCAGCAGCAGGCAGACATCCTGCCTCTTTTCTCTCTCTCTCTCTCTCTCTCTCTCCCACTGCCCCTTCTTTCCATCCCCGCCTCGTCCCTGCACCACAGAAACGGGGGCCGAGCCCGTGCAGCCGCATGCAGCCGGCTTACCGAGCCCATGGTGTCCCCCTCCCTCCCTCTCTCCCTCCTCTTATGTGTTTGTGTCTTCTTCCCATCAGGTGAGTAATCCCTTAATTGCTACTGCAAAGGTGAAGTCTGGACTGGTATGCTGGTGCTGTGGGGAGCCTGGGCATTTCCAGGACCAGTGCCATGTGATGGAGGTGGAGGCTGTGGTCCAGCTCCCCAACACGCCAAAGACTGTGCTCAATCAAGCTGGAGCATATCGTATACTGGTGAGTATTCAAAGGGATACATATAATGAGTTGGGGGATTCAGGCTGTAATCAGACCTCCATCCACCAAAGCCTGGTTCAAGGTGGGGCAGTGGGGGAGCACAATTGGTGAAGGGATTATGTGTGCATGGGGATGTTCATGAATATCCGCTAGTGTCCATTCACATCCAATTTCGGGGAACAAAACAAAATGTAGAAGAGGCAGTTAGACCATGCCTCACCCACTTCTGGGGCCTGATTGGCTTGGGTTTAGGTTTCTAATGGAGCGTGTCATAGTGGGTGGGTTATGCAGTAGTGTTTCGGGGGGATCCCAGTGTAGCATTATCTGAGGAAGCCGTCTCAAAGCCATCCATGTCAGTACCGCGTCAGAGCGATATGGAGAGAGGGGAGCAGCCCGTCTCTCCTCTCTCTCTCGGGGATTCCCTCGAGGAATTCCCCTTAGAACAAATATGAGATGAGACTCTGCACCATGCTCTTGACCAAGTGAGAGTAGTCGATGGTCAGACTCTCCAGCCAAATGCAACACTCTTTCCCACACTTCACGATTATTAAAGATAGGTTATACTGAGTGTTGCAGGACACTCAAATCTATGAGAAAGTAACCCAGTTGTTAACCCTTTGGGGTCGAGAGCTTCACCGGTGAAGCTCAGCAGGTTTAGAATGAGTAGGTCATGTATTTAGATAAATATCTTTGCGAGTTTTTCATCATACAAGCATGATAAACATATTGACAAAGTTTATACTTTACACTTTCCTATGTGCCCACTGCCAAATAATATTATGGTTTTTAAATTACCTAAATTAGATGAAACATAAAACTTGTCACCTTACTCAGTCACACTGGAGTCAGAGTGCTGATCGTCCACTTATGCATTCATAACAGACTATTCACATGGTAATGGAATGATAATTACTTTTGCTCTTTCGGTTTCAATTGGTTTCTCTTTGGTGGTGGGAACGCCCACCGTAAACAGGATAAAATCTGTCACACATGCCCCTTTTCCACCAAAGCAGTTCCAGGGCTGGTTCGGGGCCAGCGCTTAGTTTGGAACCGGGTTTTCTGTTTCCACTGACAAAGAACTGGCTCTGGGGCCAGAAAAAACGGTTCCAGGCTAGCACCAGCTCTTTGCTGGGCCAGAGGAAAGAACTGCTTACGTCAGCGGGGGGCGGAGTTGTTAAGACCAACAACAATAGCAAGATCGCAAAAGGTCGCCATTTTTAAGCGACGAGAAGCATCAGCTGTACAAACACGAAGTCATCCATTATTGTTGTTGTTGCTGCTTCTTTTTCGTGTTGTTGTTGCTTCGATGTTTGTGCCAAGGTTTATGCAAACAGAGCAACGTAACTGACGTATACAGTGACATAACTGATGTATACAGTGACATAATGACATGGCTCCCCTTAGCACCCCGAGCTATGGAAAAGCAAACTGGTTCTCAGCTGGCTCACAAGTTGAACGAGTTGTGAACCAGCACCAGCACTGGCCCTGAACCAGCCCTGGAACTGATTTGGTGGTAGGATATTTGGAGGTACAACTTGTTGCGAGATGGGCCGCGGATTTTATGCGCTTCAGATGATTCAGAACAGCGATTCAATTCATGATTCAGGAGAGTGATTCAGTTCAATCTTGAGAACTGCGACGTGGTGCCTTTTTTTTTACTTCGACTCAATCCAGCCAAAGATCAACTCGAGTAAGTGTAAATATTTCTTCTATTTCTGATGAACAGATCGATCGATATGCATGTGCTGTAATGCATACACAGGAAAAATGACTGAGTAGTTTTTCCAGAGTTAAAAGTATTTTCCTCAGAAATAGTTAATTTTGCTTGATTTTGAATTTTGAGAGTAAAATTTGGAGTTGGAGCAAAATTACGGAGTAATTGTGTAAAAGAGTAACAGAGTTGGTTGTGGCTCTGAACTGAGTAAAAAAGTACAAGAGTTAATTTCAAGACACATTGAATAGAGTCAAATACCAAAATAAAGTTAAATTCAAGATTCAAGATTCATTTATTGTCATTCCTTATGCACTAGAGTACACAAAAGAGTGAAATAACATCCCCCCAACTTGGTCAATACCACACAAATCAAAAGTAATCTAAGCTTAAAAGAAGTTATACACAATAAATAACAATTAAAAACACAAGGACAAATAGGGTTAAAATGACTAAATGTAATGGGAAAATCCAGTGCCGTGCCAGAATAAAGTGCAGGTGTAACCAGTCCATAATAATAAATAGAACATGTACAGTATGTTTTCAAAGTGGCAATGGAAGGGGGCATAAACCATTCACTATTGTCAATGCTTGTGGGAAAAAACTGTTGAGCATCCTACTGGTTCTAGAGGGGAGGCTCTTATAGGCATCTTATAGAGGGCAAAAGAGTAAAGAGGTGATGGGAAGGGTGATGGAGGTCTCTAATGATACTGGTGGCCCTCCGGGCACACCGCAGCTTGTAGGTCTCTAGCAAAGAGGGAAGAGGGGCATTGATGATTTTACTTGCCGTCTTCACAATCCTGCTCAACTGTTTTTTTCCTGAGCCTTACAGCTGCCAAACCATGAAATAAGGCCGTATGACAGGACAGATTCTACTGTACCTCTGTAGAAAGTAATAAGATGGGTGGTAGAAAGGCCTGCCTTTTTCAGACGGTGGAGAGAATGGAGCCGCTGGTGGGCCTTTTTAATGATGGCAGAGGTGCTGGTTGAGAAGGTCAGGTCATCTGCCAGGTGAACACCCAGGAACCTCATCTTCTCAACTCTTTCCACAACAACACCATCAATGATCAGAGATGTGATGTCCTCCTGAAGTCTATCACCATCTCCCGTGTTTTACTGACATTCAAATGTAGATTATGTGAGCTGCACCATGATGTTAATTCCTCCACCTCCTTCCTATATGCAGACTCATCATCGGCTCTGACCAGGCCTACCACGGTCATGTCATCGGCAAACTTGATGATGTGGTTGGTATCTGAACGCGCAGCACAGTCATGGAAGAGCAGACTGAACAACAGGGGGCTCAAGACAGCCTTGGGGGGAGCCTGTGCTCACATTGATGGTTTTTGAGATGTAGCTGCCCACCCTGATTCTCTGCTGTCTCTGTGAAAGGAAGTTGAGAACCCAATTACATATGCCAGAAACTAACCCCAGTGACCTCAGCTTCTCCACCAACTGTTAGGGGATGATAGTATTAAACGCAGAGCTGAAGTCAATGAAGAGTAGCCTGCATATGAGTTTCTCTCCTCAAGGTGCGACAAGGTGAGGTGGAGAGCCATAGAAATAGCATCTTCTGTTGAGCGATTAGCCCTATACACAAACTGCAAGGGATCTAGGTCTGCTGGCAGATGGTGTTTAATGTGCTGTAGGACAAGCCGCTCAAAACATTTCATAACTAATGGTGTCAGCGCCACAGGACGGTAGTCATTTAGACAGACTGGATTTGACTTTTTAGGCACAAGGATGATGATGGCACTCTTGAGGCAGGTGGGTACAACCCCTTCGCTCAGAGAAATGTTAAAAATGTCTGTAAAGACATCTTTAAGCTGCTCAGCGCATCCCTTCACCACCCGCCCAGATATGTTATCAGGCCCTACTGCCTTATGTGGGTTAACGTGGGCAAAGACCTTTTCTACCTGGGTAGCTGTCATCTGGAGTGCTTGCTCATTGACAGTTGGTAGCTGGTAGTTCTGTAACTTACTACTATTCACCTCAAAGCGTGCATAAAATTGTTAAGTCTGTCTGGTAATGATGGATCATCATGATCAATTTGTGGGGGCGTAGAGTAGTAGTCAGTGATTGTATTAAACCCTTGCCACAAACGTCGTACATCCTTATTGTCCGTAAAGTGACTACTGAGCCTCTGCCCATACAGCCTCTTCACCTCCCTTATGCACCGGGACAAATTTTGTCTTGCCTGTCTATATGTAGTTTCATCCCCAGACTTATAGGCAGCGTTTCGGGCCCACAATAGTGAGCGGATGTCACCAGTCAAGCAAGGTTTTTGGTTAACACTAGATATCAGAGTTAAACATTCTTATCCTGCTGATAATCACTGGTTGGGAGTAGTACGTGGAATGGGATTACAACGCATCACTGGCCCAATACCACAGATAAATACCAGATAAATGAAGCTGTTGTAAAAAGCAGTTTTATAATTGTGTTGGAATGTGTGAAAAACATGACCTTAACCATTGTGACTTGACCTGATGGGATTAAGAGTTAATCTGATGGGATTAAGAGTTGGCAGTGGGAGGGTTTTTCACTCTTCTCATTGGAATGGAATGGAAATTTTTCACACTTCTCATTGAATACCCCTCCCACTACCAACCCTTTATCCCAAAGCAATAGGACATAATTTTTTTTGATGGCCTGTTAATTGTCCAAATCAATGGAGCAGATGTAAGTTTTTGTGCTTGATACATTCCTAAGACTGAAGAGAATCGTCTCAAGTGACCAATACAGTTCGAAAGAATGGGTAAAGTCATGTTTTTTTCATACATTCCAACACAGTTCTAAAACTGCTTTTTACAACATCATTTATCTGTTTTTTAAAGTACAATCATGACATATACTACATAGATATTATTGTATCTGAACTTGTGTTGAATACAAAAAATAAAATAAAATCATATGACTTTGAAAATATTGCTTAGATATGTTGAAATTGACAACAAAATCAGAACATGCCAAAATCATTAGAGTGCCAGAAAATACCCTCAGATCCCAGAGGGTTAAACACAAAGGGCCAAAGGGAATTTGTATTCCATGTGGCTCACTTTAACCCTATGGCTTGACACTTAGGTCAGGATAAGACACTAGCCCGAATAATGGCTATTATTATTCGTTCTACTGGCCAGGGATTCATGGGGATGTCTGCAGGTAGTGTGTGGCATGCCATGAATGCCAGCTGGTGAATCCAGCAGTCACTCCAAAAGCACCTTTGTGCCCTCTTCCCCTGTTCGAGACCCCCTTTGAAAGAATTGGTATGGATCTCGTTGGACCATTAGATCAATCTGCATGAGGCTATCACTTTATTTTAGTCCTAGTGGACTATACAACACAATACCTGGAAGCAGTCCTGCTGTGTAACATTTCCACATGCAATGTGGCAGAGGCACTGTTTAAAATTATCTCCTGAGTCGGGATTCACAAAGAAATCCTGACTGACCAAGGCACTACATTCATGTCATGCACACTTTGTGAAGTCTATGAGTTATTGGGGGTTAAATTCATCCGCCCCCACTTGGTCGAATGGTTTAACCAAACTCTTAAAAACTTAATTTATAAGTTTCCAAGTGAAGACACATAATTGGTCTAAATGGCTCAAGCTCCTGTTGTTCGCAGTACAAGAGGTTCTGCAAGCCTCCACAAGGTTCTTCCCATTTGAATTATTATATGGGCGTAAGCCTCACGGCATTTTGGACGTGCTGTGGGAAAATTTGGAGGAGGGACCTTCGAACAGTAAAAATGAAATTCAATACATTCTCAACCTGCGCACAAAGCTCCACCCACTCAGTCACTTAACCCAGGAGATTTTGTGTCAGGCGCAAGAACAGCAGGTCCAGATGTACAATTCATCTTTGAGAATTCACACCGGGAGATAAGGTGCTCATATTATTACCTGACTTTGAGCTCAAAATTACTTGGTAAGTGGCAAGGGCCCTTTGAGGTCACACAGTGAATCAGGGATGTTGACTGTGAAGTGAACAGATAGGGGCTGGGCGCTACAAATATACAGGGGGTTCCTGTGGCATTGGCATCGGTAGTTTCAGAGACAGTGGAGCTGGGGCCAGAGGTAAAAACTTAAAGGTGCCCTTCAACCAAAAACGTTTAATACTGGCTCTTTTTGAAATACCATAGTTCACTCTGAGTTGCATATGCATGCTGCATGTGAAAATGTAATTCTATCCCCATTCCCTGCAGTAGCTTATGAAAGAAAATAGTCGGAAAAACGAGTGGATCTGAAAAAAACATACGATCTTACGTCACTTTGTAAATTAGTATTCATGGCCTCGCCCACCTTGGCTTGCGACCGCCCACGGGAAGGAAGTTCGGATTTAAGCGCGAGGAGAGACAGCAGAGCCAGTATTGCCAGATTGAGCGGTTTTAAGTGCATTTTGGCGGTTTGAACATATTTTGGGCTGGAAAATGTCAGCAGTGTCTGGCAACACTGAGCAGAGCCCATCTCGTCAGTAGCTAACGAAGAGGACCTAACAGCAAGTTGAAAACATGTCTGAACAAGTTCGTGCCTGTGTTATCTGTGGCAGTAAGACATCAACATTGCATTTCTTGCCCAAGATAGAAGAGGTGAAGAATAAATGGTTGGAATTTATCTTTGGAACACCACCAGCGAAGTACAACCTCGATTCCAAAAAAGTTGGGAGAAAGTGCAAATTGTAAATAAAAACAGAATGCAATAATTTACAAATCTCAAAAACTGATATTGTATTCACAATAGAACATAGACAACATATCAAATGTCGAAAGTGAGACATTTTGAAATTTCATGCCAAATATTGGGTCATTTGAAATTTCATGACAGCAACACATCTCAAAAAAGTTGGGACAGGGGCAATAAGAGGCTGGAAAAGCTAAAGGTACAAAAAAGGAACAGCTGGAGGACTAAATTGCAACTCATTAGGTCCATTGGCAATAGGTCATTAACATGACTGGGTATAAAAAGAGCATCTTGGAGTGGCAGCGGCTCTCAGAAGTAAAGATGGGAAGAGGATCACCAATCCCCCTAATTCTGCGCCGACAAATAGTGGAGCAATATCAGAAAGGAGTTCAACAGTGTAAAATTACAGAGTCTGAACATATCATCATCTACAATGCATAATATCATCAAAAGATTCAGAGAATCTGGAAGAATCTCTGTGCATAAGGGTCAAGGCCAGAAAGCCATACTGGGTGCCTGTGATCTTCGGGCCCTTAGATGGCACTGCATCACATACAGGCCTGCTTCTGTACTGGAAATCACAAAATGGGCTCAGGAATATTTCCAGAGAACATTATCTGTGAACACAATTCACCGTGCCGTCCACCGTCGCCAGCTAAAACTCTATACAGTAGTTCAAAGAACAAGCCGTATCTAAACATGATCCAGAAGCGCAGACGTCTTCTCTGGGCCAAGGCTCATTTAAAATGCACTGTGGCAAAGTGGAAAACTGTTCTGTGGTCAGACGAATCAAAATTTGAAGTTCTTTATGGAAATCAGGGATGCCATGTCATTCGGACTAAAGAGGAGAAGGACGACCCAAGTTGTTATCAGCGCTCAGTTCAGAAGCCTGCATCTCTGATGGTATGGGGTTGCATTAGTGCGTGTGCCATGGGTAGCTTACACATCTGGAAAGACGCCATCAATGCTGAAAGGTATATCCAGGTTCTAGAGCAACATATGCTCCCATCCAGACGATGTATCTTTCAGGGAAGACCATGCATTTTCCAACATGACAATGCCAAACCACATACTGCATCAATTACAGCATCATGGCTGCGTAGAAGAAGGGTCCGGGTACTGAACTGGCCAGCCTGCAGTCCAGATCTTTCACCCATAGAAAACATTTGGCGCAACATAAAACGGAAGATATGACAAAAAAGACCTAAGACAGTTGAGCAACTAGAATCCTACATTAGACAAGAATGGGTTAACATTCCTATCCCTACACTTGAGCAACTTGTCTCCTCAGTCCCCAGATGTTTACAGACTGTTGTAAAGAGAAAAGGGGATGTCTCACAGTGATAAACATGGCCTTTTCCCAACTTTTTTGAGATGTGTTGTTGTCATGAAATTTAAAATCACCAAATTTTTCTCTTTAAATGATACATTTTCTCAGTTTAAACATTTGATATGTCATCTATGTTCTATTCTGAATGAAATATGGAATTTTGAAACTTCCACATCATTGCATTCCGTTTTTATTTACAATTTGTACTTTGTCCCAACTTTTTTGGAATCGGGGTTGTATAATGCAGCGTTAGTACTGTGTTCTGATCATTTCAACCACAGTGACTTTTCAAACTTCGGTGCCTTCAGTCGTGGTTTTGCTTCGAGGTTGCATTTAATCCCTGGATCTGTGCCGTCAAGACGATCGACCACCAGCTCACAAGCTGTACAGTAAGTAAAACATGAACTTTTTGTTCGAAGGTTTTTGTTACAAAATAGCATGTTCATATTCTCCACGTTAGCATGCATGACATGGTCACAAGCTAGGCAGGGATGAGAGTTTTCCTCTTTTTCTGAGTAAAAAACAACCTTTTTATATTATGCCAAATCCGTTGAGAATTTTTTTTTATTAATTTCGGGGGGTTGGGGTATGTTCCTTCATGCTGTTCAAACTTTTAACTCCAACGATGTTTACACATTATTTGTAAGTCGCCATCTTCAGTCTCGTTTAAATCTCGTTGAATGTGATGTAAAATTTGTGTTATCTACATTGTTATTGGTCAAAACATCGACGTCGAGACTATAATAGCCAATCAAAACAGTTTTTACAGACACCCACATTATTTTTATTAAGTCACTCGTTCATTTTATTCGTTTGTGTGCTCAGTAAAAACCCAAACATTTGTTGAATTTTTCTTATTTCCTCGCGTCGCACCTCAATGATGTCAGCGCGCGGTATTTTTCCCTTCGCGGTTTGTTCCTTCTCTCTCGCCGTAGTAAGACACCCACATCCGCTTGTTCTGACTCACTGGAGGTAGCGGCACAGTGCTGTTAGCCAATCAGAGGTAACACATTTACATGTCATGAATATTAATGAGTAAGAGCTGAAATCCTGTCGTTCTCCCGCCACCCACTCCTCCAGCAAACTAGAACAGCCTGAAACAGGAGAACCACAGCATTTTTTTCACCAAAACCGGCTCACAGGGCATTCATTCATACTAGAGACCACCGCACAATTAATGAAAAAACGATGCAAGGAGACCTTTAAGTAACCACTCGAGCCTGCTACAGACCAGATGGCTCCCCAGCCTGAGTCGGGCAGTAGGGGTATGTGGCAGTGGGGGTGTGATCAAGCATCAGTTTTGAATAGAGGGCAGGGGCAGGGAACGTGAGTGGCAAAGTGATCTCACCTGTTGTTAACTGATGTGTGTGTGTTTGTGTGTTTCAGTGATGGCCGAGCGTTGATAAGGAGAGGGAGAGTGGAAAGGTGGCGGTCTCCCAACTGGAGCGTGTGTGTGTGTAGATGTGCAATTTAACTTAAAGCTGAAAAGTGTGTGTTAAAAATAAACGTCTGCGTTCAGCATAATTTTCCTCCAGTGCTCCACCCACCCTCAGGGACATACTACATTGCTGCCAAAACCCAGGAACACTGAAGGGAACTGCTCATGGAGTCCTCCCCATTTCAAGGACCTCGTCCATGCCCTCGCTGCCATCCAGTAGAGCCAACACCAAGTGCTGATCTCTCTGTGTAAAGAACAGGAGCAGCGCTTCAAGGCCTTGCTGCAGGCTCAGCAGGAAGATCATCAGGTGTGATGATCACACACGTTTTAATTGAAAAGCTTCTGGGTGACTACCTCATGAAGCTGGTTAAGAGAATGCCAATAGTGTGCTAAGCATCATCAAGGTAAACAGTGGCTACTTTGAAGAATCTAAAATATGAAACATTTTGCATTGTTTAAACACTTTTTGGTTTACCACATAATTACATATATTTAATTGTTTCAATATCTTCAGTATTGTTCTACAATATAGAAAATAGTCAAAATACAGAAAAAACTTATGCATGTGTAGGAGTGTCCAAACTTTTGACTGGTAATAATAATAATAATAATAATAGTTTTCTTTATATCGTGCCTTTTACAACCCCAAGGGCACTTTCCATAGGGGAAGGAGGAGGGGAGGGGAGAAAAAGCAAATCAAGCAGTAAAGAAGGAAGAGAAATGTTAAATGAAGAGAAAAGCCTTTAATTCAGATTTGAAAGTAGAGAAAGAAGAACAGTCACCAAGAGATTGAGGAAGAACGTTTCAGTGTTTGGGGACCATGGCACTGAAGGACCTGCCTCCCAAGGTGGAAAGTCTGATGCGTGGGACAGCAAGGAGATTACTGGTAGAAGATCTGAGAGAGTGAAAGGGGCAGTAAGGGATCAGGAGCTCACTAAGGTAGGGAGGAGCAAGGTTATGCAGGACTTTAAATGTGAGAAGCAAGACTTTGAACTGAATATAAGACTGAAATGGTGGCCAGTGCAACTGAGAGAGGATGGAGGATGATGTGAATGGAGCACTTGGTACAGGTGAGAACTCCAGCTACAGAGTTCTGAATATACTGTAGCTTTTGTAAAGAGTTAGCTGGGAGGTTGATGAAGCCTATACATACAATATAAAAGACACTGCGGAAACCATGTCTCTGCATGTCTTGAAAATGTAGTCCATTTAAAAACTTAAATATAATAGTTTACAACAGACACGAATGAACTTTCTATATTTGTTAGCCCTGTTAGTTAAAGCTGTGTCTACAAAATTGTCTCCTCAGTTTTTGACAAAACTCTTGCATCTGGACAGCCACACATTAACAGCACAAGTGAGTTTCCATGAGGTTTCCTTTCCTGTGACTGATGTTTACTTCACACACCATGAAATGATTATATCCTTGGGATCCCGTTTTCTGAATATTCTGGTTCATTAAATGGGACACTGCCCCCTAGTGCAGGCTCTCACTTTTACATGCAAGTATGGTGGCTGACACACCTATGCGATCATTTGTACATGATGTCCTGGTGTGACTGGAGAGTCACAGCCACAGAAGTAACCAAGCCATAGACACATACCCATTCAAACAAACAAGCATACCTGTGTCATGACAAAAGACCATTAACTCTGTCCCTGAAGACAGTTATGCAGTAAAATATATTGGAATGTGTCTATCAGATAGGATGAAGTGCTCCCGGTGCTCCTGTCTTACAGACTAGATGCTACAGCACTATTACCTCCATACATCATATGAAATTAGCAGCAGGGGCCGCCGTCAGCCCAGACATTGGCACTTAATCTTGACTTTTTGGCAGACTGTTGCCATAACAGGTCAAATGACAGCCATTAATCAAATGTTCCTGGAGCCATGGGAGGGTGCATGTGAGTGGAGAGTTGGGGGTTGCATGGCGTTTCTGCTGTATAGAAAGGATGAGGGCTAGGGGGATTTGGAGGCAGAAAACAAAATAGAATCTTCTCCTAGAAATAGGCCCACTCATAAACCCTAACCCGAGGAAATAATCCAGTCTATTTCATAAAAGATTAAACCTTTTAAAGAAGATGGATTGCCTCATTTACTTTATTTAGTAGGCTTAATCCTATATTATAGAGCCTACTTGAAGTTGGGAATTTGCAGCAAATTTGCAAGGTCTGGTGAACAGTTCATGTGGATAGAGATTGTCTTTGCACAGGTCAGCACAAGAGGTTTACTTGGTTTATCCTCAGGCCACATATATAACTGTGATTGTAATGTTATTTAATGTGAGTCATCCTTTTTTTAATTCACTGGAATGATGGTATTCTACAGATGGGATTACAAATTGGGGAGGGGGGGAACGCAACATCAAGTGTCCTACTAAGTTATCTGTGGACCACCACAAGCCACCAGAACAGTCTCACTACACCTTGACATTGATAATACTAATCTCTGGAGCAGTATTGGAGGGATGGATGCAATTCTTTCAACAGATATTCCCTCAATCGGTATTTTGATGGTAGTGGAGAGTGAATACAGAATAACATTGTATTGATTTGCAGTGACTCTTCCCTCTAAAGGAGACAAGTGGACCTAAACCATGCCAGCAAAATGCCTCCCACTGCATATTAAGCCACCGTTATTCCTTTGTCACCCATCTGTATATGGAGGATGTCTCAGGGTGCCAAAAAGACATTTGGTCCAAAATCTATAGTATACTATATTCCAGGCAAAGGCAAATACTCACCAAAACCCACACCCTTATACACAGAGTGACACACACTGATCTCTGTGGTTAGTCGTGCTGGTGGCTGTCAGGCTGTTGACGGACAGTTGCTGTCCCCTGAGTGATTAAAGCACAGAGCCAAGTGAACTGTGATCTAGTGAACTTTATTTCTAGTGGCAGCCCAGACGTGCCTTGAATGCCTGTTGCAGTGGCCATCTTGAATCATGAGTCTGCATAGCACATCAGCTGTCACTCCTACATATCAGTGGTAAGGAGTTAAGGATTCTACTAAGCAGCAGTGTCACATCAGAATTATTTTATGACTGTTAAAAGTCCTGTTCCAATATGCACAATTTGACTTCTGTAATGGTTACACCAGCAGAAAATTTGTTTAGGGCAACCTCTCAGCCTTCTTCCCATTGGCATTTTAGAAGAGCCATCAATACAGAGGAATATGCAGTGCCTTTGTATCCTGATAAAGATGATGTCAATTGTGAGACTCCACCCCAGCTGTGAATAAATCCCTGAAGTCTGCTGGATTTTCCTCCTAACTCCCTCAAAATCCTGCCCTGTGTAACATCACAAGAAAAAAAAAAAACATGCTGGGATAATACATAGTTGATTAGAGCTGCACAGCACTGTAGTGCTCTCTCTCTCCCCACCACTTTTCACATTTGACATCCTAAGTGCAGCAACTTTAACCAGTCGAAGTACTTCCAAAATTAAAAGTAAAGTTTTATACATTGATTGATCAAACCAATGAAAACCATTAACATTTAATTCCACAGATGCCCACTGGGAATCATTTCAAATTAATAAAAGAAAGTTTTAGTCTCCCACTGCTTTATCATTTTTGACCTTAATAATTACCTTATATATATATATATATATATATATATATATATATATATATATATATATATATATATATATAAAATTTGTGAAAGCATAAATGAATAATCAGAAAATTTTTTGTTCCAATTTGGTGTTGCACATATCATCTCTAGCCGCTTTATCCTGTTCTACAGGGTCGCAGGCAAGCTGGAGCCTATCCCAGCTGACTACGGGCGAAAGGCGGGGTACACCCTGGACAAGTCACCAGGTCATCACAGGGTGGTGTTGCACATGATTGATCTAATTTATTAGCGGAGCTCCAGCGGAGCACCATACCTAAGAAAAAACCCATCGAGTCGATTTTTTGTGGTTTGTCTGTGTACCACCAGTCATACACACCGCCTAGTGGCCAGTGTTAGTAATTACCAGTCATACACACCGCCTCGTGGCCAATGTTAGTAATTACCAGTCATACACACCGCCTAGTGGCCAGTGTGAGTTATTACCAGTCATACACACCGCCTAGTGGCCAGTGTGAGTTATTACTAGTCATACACACCGCCTAGTGGCCAGTGCTAGCCAGTAAAGAAATAAAACAAAAGAGACTGGCTATGATATAAGAAAATTCTACAACCCAGAAACAGATGGCAGCTCCGCTTTTAGGCAGTGCCTAAATCTATATATTAGTTTCATACAATGAACAGGCAGTGAAGTTTTGTAGGCAGCATTGTAAAAACCAAACAGCATTACCAATTTATCACACAAAGCCCTCCTATAATGTACATATGTGAATTAAAAGAGCATAAAATTAAAATTCTACATTATAATATTAACAGTAATAGGAATATTCTTTTTCAAATATACCTTGAAAAAAATTAGGAAAACATCAGGCACATGGCATGGCAAAGGTTTTGTAATTACCAGATGAGCACCAGCAACCTAATGGCAAATCTCATCTCATCTCATTATCTCTAGCCGCTTTATCCTGTTCTACAGGGTCGCAGGCAAGCTGGAGCCTATCCCAGCTGACTATGGGCAAAAGGCGGGGTACACCCTGGACAAGTCGCCAGGTCATCACAGGGCTGACACATAGACACAGACAACCATTCACACCTATGGTCAATTTAGAGGTCACCAGTTAACCTAACCTGCATGTCTTTGGACTGTGGGGGAAACCAGAGCACCCAGAGGAAACCCACACGGACACGGGGAGAACATGCAAATTCCACACAGAAAGGCCCTCGCCGGCCACGGGGCTTGAACCCAGACCTTCTTGCTGTAAGGCAACAGCGCTAACCACTACACTGCCTCTAATGGCAAATGAAACTTATATATATATATATATACACACACACACACACACACACACACACACACACACACACACAAGTTTATATATAATTTCCTGGTCCTTCAAAGAAAGGGATGTAGTTCCAAAATGCAAGGGTTCTCCAACATGGAGTCTGTGTGAAAGAACACAAAATGGTCAGGATCAGCAACAGGCATAAAAGTATACAATGAACTGATGTTTTAATGGGATAATGAACTTTGGTTTAATAATATCATCAGGATAATCATTTCTCAATTTTGTAACAAAAGACCATGTACATATAATTGCCATAAATAATTACAGAAGTTATTGTCATGGCCATTTAATGTCGAGCACAGTTAGAAAAGAAAAAAAGACAGGAGAGAGAGAGCACAATGGACCTGACTGTGTATGTGGATGGCAAGCTGTAAATGTATGTGTGGTGTTGTGTGTACATGTATGTGACATTAGCTGGATGTGAGAGAGACTAAAAGAGAAACATTAATTTGGAGGTCTTCAACATTTGTTCACACATTCCCACCTCTTCGGTTTGGAAGTGTAGCATCTGGCAATTCATCACTGGAGGAGAGACGAGGGAGCTTTGATTCATCCTCATACCTACAGCGGATTGCAGGCAAATGGGGGGAGGAGGGCATATAGCTCTGCCAAGCTCTTACAAGTAATGCATATGAATATATCTCCAGCACTGTGACAGATAAACAGGGGTGTGTTGTGTGGATGTAAAAACATAAGAAAATGGAGAAAAAATGCTTACCATGAAATAAGGTTGTGATTCTCATGCAGACAGGTTGACAAATCATCTGGTGTATTTCATAACATTTCTAAGCATAGTGAAAAATGTCAAAAGTCCCTAAATGAGAAAAAAAATAGGGTTTAGGGTTAATGTTTAGATACAAACATGACAGTACTTTCTAATACCATAATTATTACTAACAAACCTTTGAAAGACCAAAGAAAGACCAGTTCAAGTCCTTGCAAATGTATTTATATGGCTAATTTAACAATATAGAGATTGAAACAGTGGCAAGGAAAAACTCTCTAAGGCAACATGAGAAAGCAAACTAGAAAGGGAACCCATCCCCTTCTGAGTGACACTGGACAGTGGGATTTTAATAATTACAGCACCGTCATATAGAGAATAAGCAAGTACTATGTGTTGAAGGGATATAGAAGGTTTGGTGTGCTCATATCAAGAATAGGAATCCTAAGCATGAAAGAGTTTCTGTGATGCCAACAGAAGATTCGCAGGAAGAATAGGACTACAATTTCCAGGCGAGATTATCCACAGCAATAGGAGGCTCCTGATACAATACCTCAGACTCAAAAAAGCAGGTGGAGCAGAGCAGTAGTAGAGTATCAGGATGCCTTAGGCAGGTCTAGAGGTTGAGGAGAGCCATGGTCCTCTCAGCCACAGATTGAGAGAAGGATCCATTTATTATACAGTGGTGCTTGAAAGTTTGTGAACCCTTTAGAATTTTCTATATTTCTGCATAAATATGACCTAAAACATCATCAGAGTTTCACACAAGTCCTAAAAGTAGATAAAGAGAACCCAGTTAAACAAATGAAACAAAAATATTATACTTGGTCATTTATTTATTGAGGAAAATGATCCAATATTACATATCTGTGAGTGGCAAAAGTATGTGAACCTCTAGGATTAGCAGTTAATTTGAAGGTGAAATTAGAGTCAGGTGTTTTCAAGCAATGGGATGACAATCAGGTGTGAGTGGGCACCCTGGTTTATTTAAAGAACAGGGATCTATCAAAGTCTGATCTTCACAACACATGTTTGTGGAAGTGCATCATGGCATGAACGAAGGAGATTTCTGAGGACCTCAGAAAAAGCGCTGTTGATGCTCATCAGGCTGGAAAAGGTTACAAAACTATCTCTAAAGAGTTTGGACTCCACCAATCTACAGTCAGACAGATTGTGTACAAATGGAGGAAATTCAAGACCATTGTTACCCTCCCCAGGAGTGGTCAACCAACAAAGATCACTCCAAGAGCAAGGTGTGTAATAGTCATCGAGGTCACAAAGGACCCCAGGGTAACTTCTAAGCAACTGAAGGCCTCTCTCACATTGGCTAATGTTAATGCTCATGAGTCCACCATCAGGAGAACACTGAACAACAATGGTGTGCATGGCAGGGCTGCAAGGAGAAAGCCACTGCTCTCCAAAAAGAATGTTGCTGCTCATCTGTAGTTTGCTAAAGCTCATGTGGACAAGCCAGGAGGTTATTGGAAAAATGTTCTGTGGATGGATTAGACCAAAATAGAACTTTTTGGTTTAAATGACAAGCATTACGTTTGGAGAAAGGAAAACACTGCATTCTAGCATAAGAACCTTATCCCATCTGTGAAACATGGTGGTGGTAGTATCATGGTTTGGGCCTGTTTTGCTGCATCTGGGCCAGGACGTCTTGCCATCATTGATGGAACAATCAATTCTGAATTATACCAGCGAATTCTAAAGGAAAATATAGGATATCTGTCCATGAAGTGAATCTCAAGAGAAGGTGGGTCATGTGACAATGACCCTAAGCACACAAGTCGTTCTACCAAAGAATGGTTAAAGAAGAATAAAGTGAATGTTTTGGAATGGCCAAGTCAAAGTCCTGACCCTAATCCAATGGAAATGTTGTGGAAGGACCTGAAGTGAGCAGTTCATGTGAGGAAACCCACCAACATCCCAGAGTTGAAGCTGTTCTGTACGGAGGAATGGGCTAGCTGGCGGGCGGGCGGGCTGGCTGGCTGGCTGGCGCTAGCCGGCGCGCTCCCGGGCGGGCTGGCTGGTGCCAGCCGGCCCGCCCCGGGGCGGCTAGCTAGCCGGCCGGCCGGCTGGCCGGCCCGCCCCGGCGCGCGCCGGCCGGCCAGCCCGCCCCGGCGCGCGCCGGCCGGCCAGCCCGCCCCGGCGCGCGCCGGCCGGCCAGTGCCAGCCGGCCTGCCCGCCCGCCCCGGAGCGCGCTAGCTAGCTGGCTGGCTGGCTGGCGCTAGCCGGCGCGCTCCGGGGCAGGCGGGCGGGCTGGCCGGCGCCAGCCGGCCCGCCCGCCCGCCCCGGAGCGCGCCAGCTAGCTAGCGCCAGCCGGCCCGCCCGCCCGCCCGCCCCGGAGCGCGCCAGCTAGCTAGCGCCAGCCGGCCCGCCCGCCCGCCCGCCCCGGAGCGCGCCAGCTAGCTAGCGCCAGCCGGCCCGCCCGCCCGCCCGCCCCGGAGCGCGCCAGCTAGCTAGCGCCAGCCGGCCCGCCCGCCCGCCCGCCCCGGAGCGCGCCAGCTAGCTAGCGCCAGCCGGCCCGCCCGCCCGCCCCGGAGCGCGCCAGCTAGCTAGCGCCAGCCGGCCCGCCCGCCCGCCCGCCCCGGAGCGCGCCAGCTAGCTAGCGCCAGCCCCGGAGCGCGCCAGCTAGCTAGCGCCAGCCCCGGAGCGCGCCAGCTAGCTAGCGCCAGCCCCGGAGCGCGCCAGCTAGCTAGCGCCAGCCGGCCAGCCAGCCCCAGAGCGCGCCAGCTAGCTAGCGCCAGCCGGCCAGCCCACCCCGGAGCACGCTAGCTAGCTAGCGCCAGCTAGCCAGCCCGCCCCGGAGCGCACGCAGTAAACTAGTAAATACAGTAAAGGAAAAAACTTATAACGGGCCATGTCTCAACAGACTAAGAAGTTATTTCAATGACATTTAATAACATTTTGTTTATCCTGAGGACCGAAAGTAAATGAAAATGTGAACAAACCTTAGCTGTCAGTGAACAATCCTGGTGGAAGCAGGTAAATGTCATTCTCTAAGCCTGCTAACCTCAATTTTTGCAAATACCTCTCCCTCTGCTTGCCCTGTAAATGCCCTACATCGCTGGATAGTGAAGGTGTTTTCTGCATCTCGCTCCTTTTCCTTTTATGTTTTTCGTTTGTCACCTTCCTCGCAGGCGGCACGGTGGTGTAGTGGTTAGCGCTGTCGCCTCACAGCAAGAAGGTCCTGGGTTCGAACCCCGGGTCCGGCGAGGGCCTTTCTGTGTGGAGTTTGCATGTTCTCCCCGTGTCCGCGTGGGTTTCCTCCGGGTGCTCCGGTTTCCCCCACAGTCCAAAGACATGCAGGTTAGGTTAACTGGTGACTCTAAATTGACCGTAGGTGTGAATGTGAGTGTGAATGGTTGTCTGTGTCTATGTGTCAGCCCTGTGATGACCTGGCGACTTGTCCAGGGTGTACCCCGCCTTTCGCCCGTAGTCAGCTGGGATAGGCTCCAGCTTGCCTGCGACCCTGTAGAAGGATAAAGCGGCTAGAGATAATGAGATGAGATGAGACCTTCCTCGCATTCAAACTGATTCGAGCCATGCCGTCCAAAATGGCAGCATCACATGACTTGGTCACGTGGGTGAAATACCTCAATATAAAACAGCAACACCTCCAGGAAAGTCAGGTCCCTCTCTTCTCTGAATACCAACACTATTCACAAGACCCTGTGCAAGTAATCAAAATTAAGTTTAAAAGTTGTCAGTTCTGGGGCGGCACGGTGGTGTAGTGGTTAGTGCTGTCGCCTCACAGCAAGAAGGTCCTGGGTTCGAGCCCTGTGGCCGGCGAGGGCCTTTCTGTGCGGAGTTTGCATGTTCTCCCCGTGTCCGCGTGGGTTTCCTCCGGGTGCTCCGGTTTCCCCCACAGTCCAAAGACATGCAGGTTAGGTTAACTGGTGACTCTAAATTGACCATAGGTGTGAATGTGTGAATGGTTGTCTGTGTCTGTGTGTCAGCCCTGCGATGACTTGGCGACTTGTCCAGGGTGTACCCCGCCTTTCGCCCGTAGTCAGCTGGGATAGGCTCCAGCTTGCCTGCGACCCTGTAGAACAGGATAAAGCGGCTAGAGATAATGAGATGAGTTGTCAGTTCTACTGAAATAACTAGATTTTTGAAGAAATCTGCAAATTCCTGAAGAAATCCAGTAAAGGACCCTGGTGGCCTGCAAATACTAATGAGCAAGAATGAGAATGTAGAATTATCCCTTAGCCAGGACTGAGGTCTTAGAAAATAGATTGTTGCCAGTCATTGTATCCTCATATCCAACCTTGCCTCTGGTAAAAGTAGCACTAGGGACAGCAGCAGCTCCAAGTAGTCTCCATCTACATGAAATGGATAAAAGAAGAGGGCAAGGGGAAGAGGGGGGAAACCCACTGCCAAGATGGCTTAGCACAGGGTCCCAGACCGAGAGAGCATAATGAAGCCTGTCACTCAGAACACCGTTTGCACAAGAAAAAAAGTTAGAAAGAGAAAAGCCCATCTGCTGACACTGGAAAAATTGCATAATGCCTTGTCACCATGGAATGTGGATACTTTGTAGTAATAAACAGATTAAAAGTTAAACCTCCTTTCCAACCCTAAAATTGTGCACATGATAAGAGTAGCAATGCAAAAATTGAGTCATACAACTGAAATTCAGATACAAGTAGCATGGTTAGAACCAGGAGTTGGTTTAAACAGAAGAAACATTAGCAATTTCTTGCACTGCTCCACCAAAGCCACTAGCAAGGCCCCTTTATCACTCTCCTCTCTGCATTGAGATGAAATGAAGTATAAAATAGTGCCCAGACCTTTGGCTCATAATTTCCTCAGTTTCTCAAACAGCAGTACTTTGGTATCACACAAAGTCAGACCTGAGAGGAGTTGTCCTGTTTGACATCACAAAGGCACAGGACACAAATGTAAAAGCAGCAAAAAAAAAAAAAAGAGAGAGTTTAATCAGACAAAGCTGACAGACAAATCCAAAAAGGTTAAGTAAAAGACATAAAAAAGGTCAAGCAAGGCACAAACAAGATATCAAAGGCAAGAGCAAAAGGCAGAGTCCAAAACCAAACTCAGTAAAATGGCCCAGTGAATGCCAGCCAATAATACACTAAGCAATTACTTTACAAAGAAACTGTGAAAAATTCAAGTCTTAAATTCTGAACTGTGAACACATGGTGATTGAACAGGTGCAGATGATTAGAATTCAGTAGCCTGTGAGCGGTGAGGTGTAGGGTGGGTGCTGTAGTCTATCATGGCCATATTTGAAGGCTGCTGTGAATGCTGGGAAATGGAGTTTTGAGTGCTCACAGGTTCAGGTATGACATTTGAGAATTACAACCGTTTCCAAAAAAGTTGGGATGCTGTGTAAAATGTAAATAAAAACAGAATTCTATGATTTGCAAATTATGGAAAACCTATATTTCATGAAAATAGCACAAAGATGACATATCAAATGTTGAAACTGAGAAATCTTTTTTTGTTTGTTCGTTTGTTTGTTTTTTAAATATACGCTCATTTTGAATTTGATGCCAACAACACATTTAAAAAAAAAAAAGTTGGGACAGGGCATGTTTACCACTGTGTTGCATCACCTTTAACAATATTCTGTAAATGTTTGAGAAGTGAGCAGACCAACTGCTGTAGTTTTGAAAGTGAAAATTTGTCCCATTCTCGCCTAATATACAATTTCAGTTGCTCAACAGTTACGTATGCTTCATAATGTGCCAAATGCTTTCAATGGGAGATAGGGCTGGACTGCAGGCATGAGTTTAAATCACTGCATTCTGTTTTTATTTATGTTTAACACAGCATCCTAACTATTTTGGAATTGGGGTTGTAGTTAATATTCCTTTAAATCAGTTCATGTTAATTTCCTAGACAAAGTTTTAATTTCAGAGTTAATTTAAATTTATTTAAAGGAAGCTGACTCCCCCTTCTTCCCCTTCACATTCAGTTAGAGTGATTGTGATAGAGTTGCCTGCCAGCGTGACTTGAAACAATTTATCTTAAATTTAAAAGGATTATTATAGGATAAGCTGGGACATGTCTAATATATACAGCATCTAATGATGGACTTGGCTATTTTCAAAAGTAGACTGTATTGGCTCAGTGGAACCCCAAGTAAGTGGAACAACTACCACAAACTGGGTAAGTGACATTACAACACAAGAATCATATTGGATTTTTGGTAATTTGCTGTAGTGCATGGTCACAATTATTTCATCAAATTATTTTAATTGCATTTAATTGTGTCACTACAACATTTGATGCAGCTGTGGCAGAAATGGCAAATACATTGAATAATAGTTGATTATGTAAATATTTTTTAGAAGAAGGGATGGAAGTGATAAACTGGTCAGTAGTTCCCAGAAAGGTAAAAGCCATGTTTCCTCTCACTGTCTTTATATACAATAAAAATTTCATCCTTTCCTGAGAACAAGAGGAAGTTCTCTTTTTGCAGTTGTAGGGCTTGCTCGAGCTGACTTCATTTATTTAGCTGTGTCCTTTTTAGAGATAATATAACAAATAGCTGGGGATAAATTATATTTGACAGTTTTGTTTTCAAGTGTAAGTATCAATTTCCTACAGAGGCTGAGATATCAGAGGGAACAAACCAGCTGCACTCACTTGGCATTCTAAAAAGTGATTACCAGCTCTTCCTCTGATAAAGCACTATATTCTTCACCACTGCTTTGCTTTACTTTCGGGACTTATTTGCCAGTGATTTGTCACACTGAGGGTAAATTACTACATACATTTACACTATATAAGCTATAATGTCTTAACTTTTCTTTTTATAAAATTGCTTTACAGTGAGTAAACAAACAGCAATATAGTAACAGCAGACATTAGGTATTTATTCAAATCCTGTGCAGGAGAATAGCACTAGAAGAGTCAGATTTTTATCCCTAGGGTAACTGTTAGTCAGGTGGTCTTGCAAGGTTCTGTTTGAGTCCCAAATAATTTTCTACTCAATGCTAAAGTCAGGAACTGGATTTGGCCAAAAAATAATCCACCAATTACTTATCATGATAAATGACAAAGTGCTAGCATCAATAAGAGACTGTGGTGAAACAGTCTAATCAAGATCTAAAACTATGAGCCTCATTAGTGTGGAGATTCATAACCACACTAATGAGTTGCAGGTGAGAGCAAGCAATGAATAACAATTACTGTTTTTTGTCACTTTGTACAGGTAAGTCTTTTACAAAGAACATGTTTAGTATAGCACTATAGGTAGCTTATGGCCCTTTTCCACTACCCTTTTTCAGCTCACTTCAGCTCGCTTCAGCTCACTTCAGCCCGACACGGCTCGCGTTTCGACTACCAAAAACCAGCACGACTCAGCTCGTTTCAGCCCTGCTTAGCCCCTAAAACTCGCACCGTTTTGGAGTGGGGCTGAAGCGAGCCAAACCGTGCCGAGTGAGGTTGGGGGCGTGAGCAGACACTCCCCTGTGCACTGATTGGTGAGGAGGAGTGTCCTCACATGCCCACACACACCCCGCGAGCGCGCTGGGATCTGTAAACACCGCAAACCCGGAAGAAGAAGAATTACGAATTACGAGAATTTCTGAAGCCTTATGCGCCTCGCCTCATCTATACGCTCTTGCCAGTATCTGTTGGCGTTGTCGGTGACAACAAGCCACAGCACCAAGACCAGCAACACTAACGACTCCATGTCCTCCATGTTTATTGTTTACTATTCGGGTCGTGAGACTACCGCTTAAAAGATCACTGAATCAGTGACATACAGAGCATCGTGGACGAGTTCGCGGAGCGCAAGGCTCGTCGTGTGCCCTTCAAATAATGCGCGCAGTAGGCTATTGATGTTTTATTATGAGCCATGTACAGTATGTCACCTAATGTTTTTTTGTTTCTGAGTTACATGTTCGTTTGAAGGACTTAATGTACAAAATAACATAGTTGCACCCCGTAGTGTTGAAATTGGTAAACACAGTGCATTCAGTGAGGTTTGCACCGCCCTCCTTTTATTTCTGACTCTTCCTGTCACCGTTGCAACCTCTGAGCGCTCATTCGTATGCCCTTCAAATAATGTGCGCAGTATAGGCTATTGATGTTTTATTATGAGCCATGTACAGTATCCTAATGTTTTTTGTTTCTGAGTTACATGTTCGTTTGAAGGACTTGATGTACTAAATAACATAGTTGCACCCGGTAGTGTTGAAATTGGTAAACACCGCAGTTGCGGACATTTTGTAGCCTAAAATGATGTTATGATAAGCTTTAATAAAGGGCCCAGTCATTTGCCCCGCCCCCGGCCCGGCTCTGACTTGTTCCGCCACTGTCACTGATGTCACTGTTTGCGCTGCTTAACGACATCACGTGACGTCCACCCACTTTCGCTAACTCCACCCAATGTGTCCACCCACTTCCAGCCAGCACGGTTCAGCGCGGTTGTAGTCGAAATGCAACTCCAACAGCCCCGCTCAGCCCGACTCAGCTCGACTCGGCACGGCACGGCTCAGCCGCGTTTGTAGTGGAAAAGCGGCATTAGACTGACTGAATACCAAGATAAAGAATAACAAACTTACATGTAGAGAGTATGCAATATTTTTTTCAAAATGCCTATGACATAAAATGATGGTTTTTATACACCCATTAAGTCAAACATTCATTCACCCTTAGTCGTCGCTTTATCCTGGTAATGGTGGTAGAGGATCTGGCACCTATCCCGGAAACACTGGGTGTAAATTGGGTGAATTCATCCCAGATGAGATGCCACCATATACACATACATTAGTGCACACCAACAAGCAATGTAGCAAAGTCAATCCACTTACCTATTTTTGGGAGGTGGGAGGAAACTGAAGAACCCAGATAAAACAAAGCAAACACTTGTGAACATGCAAAACTCCATGTAACCAAAGCTTAAGACAGAACCATGAATCTGGAACACCTCAGACAATTGAATCATGTGTATGTACATGGTGCCTAGTGATGGACTAGTGTCCCATCCAGGGTTTATTCCTACAACCCCGATTCCAAAAAAGTTGGGACAAAGTACAAATTGTAAATAAAAACGGAATGCAATAATTTACAAATCTCAAAAACTGATATTGTATTCACAATAGAACATAGACAACATATCAAATGTTGAAAGTGAGACATTTTGAAATTTCTTCCCAAATATTAGCTCATTTGAAATTTCATGACAGCAACACATCTCAAAAAAGTTGGGACAGAGGCAATAAGAGGCTGGAAAAGTTAAAGGTACAAAAAAGGAACAGCTGGAGGACCAAATTACAACTCATTAGGTCAATTGGCAATAGGTCATTAACATGACTGGGTATAAAAAGAGCATCTTGGAGTGGCAGCGGCTCTCAGAAGTAAAGATGGGAAGAGGATCACCAATCCCCCTAATTCTGCACCGACAAATAGTGGAGCAATATCAGAAAGGAGTTCGACGGTGTAAAATTGCAAAGAGTTTGAACATATCATCATATACAGTGCATAATATCATCAAAAGATTCAGAGAATCTGGAAGAATCTCTGTGCGTAAGGGTCAAGGCCGGAAAACCATACTGGGTGCCCGTGATCTTCGGGCCCTTAGACGGCACTGCATCACATACAGGCATGCTTCTGTATTGGAAATCACAAAATGGGCTCAGGAATATTTCCAGAGAACATTATCTGTGAACACAATTCACCCTGCCATCTGCCGTTGCCAGCTAAAACTCTATAGTTCAAAGAAGAAGCCGTATCTAAACATGATCCAGAAGTGCAGACGTCTTCTCTGGGCCAAGGCTCATTTAAAATGGACTGTGGCAAAGTGGAAAACTGTTCTGTGGTCAGACAAATCAAAATTTGAAGTTCTTTATGGAAATCAGGGATGCCATGTCATTCGGACTAAAGAGGAGAAGGACGACCCAAGTTATCAGTGCTCAGTTCAGAAGCCTGCATCTCTGATGGTATGGGGTTGCATTAGTGCATGTGGCATGGGCAGCTTACACATCTGGAAAGACCATCAATGCTGAAAGGCATATCCAGGTTCTAGAGCAACATATGCTCCCATCCAGACGACGTCTCTTTCAGGGAAGACCTTACATTTTCCAACATGACAATGCCAAACCACATACTGCATCAATTACAGCATCATGGCTGCGTAGAAGAAGGGTCTGGGTACTGAACTGGCCAGCCTGCAGTCCAGATCTTTCACCCACAGAAAACATTTGGCGCATCATAAAACGGAAGATATGACAAAAAAGACCTAAGACAGTTGAGCAACTAGAATCCTACATTAGACAAGAATGGGTTAACATTCCTATCCCTAAACTTAAGCAACTTGTCTCCTCAGTCCTCAGACGTTTACAGACTGTTGTAAAGAGAAAAGGGGATGTCTCACAGTGGTAAAATGGCCTTGTCCCAACTTTTTTGAGATGTGTTGTTGTCATGAAATTTAAAATCACCAAATTTTTCTCTTTAAATGATACATTTTCTCAGTTTAAACATTTGATATGTCATCTATGTTCTATTCTGTATAAAATATGGAATTTTGAAACTTCCACATCATTGCATTCCATTTTTATTTACAATTTGTACTTTGTCCCAACTTTTTTGGAATCGGGGTTATATTTCACACCTAGTAACCAGGAGAAAGTTAACTTTATATTGAGGAACTGTATATTTACTGCAAAGAAATGTAAACAGTAGGTTTCTGTGATTTTAGATTTTTCCTTGATTGAAATTTTCCAATTTAAAATTTTGCAATAAATGATTTAATCACCCAGAACAGGAAAAGGAACATATCTATCATTTCTCCCAATAGGGAGTGCATAATAATACTAGCAGCTGGATGGTGGATATTTTAAGTGATTTTGTAGTAATGTGCAGTAAACAATAAAAAAAATGCATAAAAGCACATTTTGATTTAATTCTTTTAGAATTCTGTTGTATAAGTTACACATGACCAACACTTTCTCTGTTGATGCTGCTCACTGTTGAGCAGGACAGGAGAGTGTTGGTCAAAAAGAAAGAAAACAAAACATTGAATCACTTTCTAATTATTATCATTATTAATGCCATCAACATTATTTGGAAAGTGTGTACTTTGACACTTGTAGGCGTATTTAATATTTTTGGCTCAATTTTGTTTTCTCTTTTGTGAGAATGGCTGTGACCCTTTTTCATTCCAAAGAACTCTCCAAAATCAGTTTGGCTTATTATTATTATTCTGCTAGAAGGTCATCCACTCCCATCAGGTCCACATCCTCCATTTAACCAATCCTTCCAAAGACATGCATATGCAACATTGAGTAATTTTTCATTTTCATAAATTTCATTTTCATACTTGTTATACACAACTACAAATTAAATATCCTGCTTCAGTGATTTCTTGGGATACTCTATTAATGACAAAAGTAAATAAATCAGTTCAATAATTGTGCAAAATCTGTCTATTATAGTACACTATTTTAGAACGTAAGTCTTAAAATACACTTGTGTCAATGAGCTGGGTGATTAAAATGACCTATTCTGAAACTGAGAGTGTGCAGCGTGGCATGGAAGGTCCTTATAGTTTAATAATGTATGGTGGATAAGTGGCTGGGAAGTTTTTCCTCTGTGTTCACCTCTGGCCTCAGTAGAATTTGAAAACAAGTTTGGATTGGCCTCTTTGAGATAGCATGATCTGAGTCTCAACTAGCTGAAGAGGATTGTATAGTGATATGCAACATGTGTATCCAAAAGCACCCTTTCTGAGTGTAATTCAGTATGCCACAGTGCAAGGATTTTATTACAATTTTATTTATCTTTAAAGGACAACAAAAATAATTACAAGAGAAATGCCTTCAGGAGCAGATGGAATGTACAAAATGCAAAGTGATATCAAAGTATTAGTGGTCCCTTAAAGCAAAACAAAATAAAAGACTTCCCAGTAGTCTTGTCCAGTTGACTGTAGAAGTAGCTTAATCAAGTTCAAAGTACATTTTGTCTGCTTTTCTGCCTCAATCTCCTTCCATACTGTTTTTTCTACTATCCCAACTAGTTGAGAGAGAGAGAGCATAAATCGGAAGTGGAAAATAAGGTTGAGATGTGCCACATTAGGCAGCTGGGCCATAGAAGGTTCACGCTGCATGCTGCACGCTACACGTTCACGTGAAGAACCGGACCCTGGGCCATTAAACTTCATGCTTGGATGTTCACGTGTTGCGTCTGTTCTACTTTGACCGAGTAACCAACAATATGGACTCTTCGGATGACGACGATTGCCTCATTCTGCTTTTACTGAGACAGAGGAAGAGAAAAAGGAACAGAATTTGGAGCCGAGAACACTTCCTTCTGAGAGAAACCCGTGGTGAATTTCACCGAACATTCTATAATCTGCTTGACAATCCCGATGAAGAACTATTTTTCAATTATACCATTCAATTATATTTTTTCTGAAGTTTTCCCCTGAAAGCATAGAGTTATCTCCCTAGACCCGTTCTGATTGGCTGGCGCGGCGGTGACCGCATGCATTGACTGGAATTTCCATCTTCACGCCTAGAAAAAAGTGTGCATGTTCATTTTACGCTTCACGCGTGAAGTGTGCAGCGTGCAACGTGAACGCCGTTCTATGGCCCAGAGCAAGTCATGCTACGTTTGTCCACTTTTCTTTACACGCGTGTAGCGTGTAGTGTGCAGCATGCAGCGTGAACCTTCTATGGCCCAGCTGCCTTAGCCATCTCCATTTCACTAGTACACTAGTATGCAAATTGGAACAGTACACACAGGTCTCTAATTAGCATTACCTCAAAATTATGAGTGAAAAGAGCCTAGATAAATATACTATTCCTGCTGCCAAGTACCAAATAAATTCTTCATTCGTCCTCTAAATGCGGAACTCAGTGCATTTCTACTAAGGTTTAAAAATACAGAATTCAAAGAAGACATCTGGTTGTTTAGGCATGCAAAATACTTCTCCCTTCATTTAGTAAGTCTATTAGCAAGCTAATGAATAGTAATATAGGAATCTGATGTATTAATATTAATAATATCAGTGAAAACTGGCTCTGAGTTGGAGAACAAAAGGCACTCTAACGATTTATTTAAAAAAAAAACTAACGCAGGCATGTTTTTTGTTGTAAAAATAACTTTGTTTTTTCGCGGTCTGATTTCCATCAAATCCTGTGCTCTGATTGGCTGCCGAGTGGGTCCGTATCCTATGATATGGACCCCAGTTATGGACCTTTGGCGACTCACTCGTTCACAACAACAAACATAGTAGCAATTTTTGTCAACATTTATTTTCGCATTTCTCAGGAAAATAGCATTAATTTTACATCATGGATAGCAATAATGACAGTGTTCACAGTGAAAGTGAGTTTTACTGCCCTGAGGAAGAAGAAATAAAAGAAAACATTTCAGGAGAAAGCTAAAAACCTGTAACTGTTGCTAATGCCAAGCAAAAACATGGCTGAATCCTGAATGACTCCTATTTGTATAAATAGGGGACTACATAGGCGGCAAAATGTAGTTTTTTTTTTCCTGCCATAGAAGTGCACTTGTATACCAAGGAGGAAGCCATTTGCATTACAGCCATGAATGAGGATTCAAAATGGCGGCTCGCCTCGGCTTTGTTTTTTCTTTCGGGTGCTCTCATTTTCTGTTAGAATTTGGTAAAGAAAAAAATAAATATATCATTTACCAGCTTAAGGTACCATGACTTCGGCCTTGAATACTGACCTTGGCCCAGAGGTCTCGGTCAGTACTTTCAAGACCTTGGTCACAGTATTTCACAATACGGACCTCCCAGCTGGTAAATAACATAATTTCATGAACACTCAGTAATACTACAAAAATGAATAAAGGCTCTTTAGATTAAGTGTCAGTTACATGTAAAGCTGGGTAAGTAATCCTTGCCTTACTGAATTCATATTCTAGAATACATTGTACACTATTGCAAGCATGTCTATTCCTAATTCTCTCTACCACTTTATAAATTATTAAGTTTCCCACAGGGAAGACTAAATGGTTTCCATGGTAACCAGGATGACATCATAATTGCTTTGATTCGTACCAAGATGAATGGTTGCAAAGATACAAAGAGGATGCATCAAAATATATGTATGTATATAGACTATATGTATACAATACTTAATTCCAGTTATATAATGGTAAACATTGGTGACAGACAGGAAAACAGATGTCAGATAGATAGATAGATAGACAGATAGATAGATAGATAGATAGATAGATAGATAGATAGATAGATAGATAGATAGATAGATAGATAGATAGAAACAAACTTGGGAAGGAAAATATGATTTGGTCTGGCTGTTTTGGCTGCATCAGCATCAAGCATCAGGGATGAACTGGTAAAAAGAAAAGATGAAATGTTACAGAGTATGCTCTGTGGCATGTGTCGCTTTGCTTCTCTGCCTCAGCCTTAACACACAACTGTTGTGGTGCCAGTGTGCAGGGGCGCAGATAGGATTTTTGAACTGGGGGGGACTGAGCTGTCAGCAAATGATTCCATTTTGTATATATATATATATGTGTGTGTGTGTGTGTGTGTGTGTGTGTATATACACACTACCGTTCAAAAGTTTGGGGTCACTTTGAAATGTCCTTATTTTTGAAAGAAAAGCACTGTTCTTTTCAATGAAGATCACTTTAAACTAATCAGAAATACACTCTATACATTGCTAATGTGGTAAATGACTATTCTAGCTGCAAATGTCTGGTTTTTGGTGCAATATCTACATAGGTGTATAGAGGCCCATTTCCAGCAACTATCACTTCAGTGTTCTAATGGTACAATGTGTTTGCTCATTGCCTCAGAAGGCTAATGGATGATTAGAAAACCCTTGTACAATCATGTTAGCACAGCTGAAAACAGTTTAGCTCTTTAGAGAAGCTATAAAACTGACCTTCCTTTGAGCAGATTGAGTTTCTGGAGCATCACATTTGTGGGGTCGATTAAATGCTCAAAATGGCCAGAAAAATGTCTTGACTATATTTTCTATTCATTTTACAACTTATGGTGGTAAATAAAAGTGTGACTTTTCATGGAAAACACAAAATTGTCTGGGTGACCCCAAACTTTTGAACGGTAGTGTGTATACATGTTATTTCACCTCCCTCACTGCCATCACCAGGAACTACCTGCAGGCCAGGACAATGATAACATTTTAACATAGCCTATGGAAATCCAAAGTTTACACATTATCATCACGCACAGAAATTGCAAAACTGCAAAACTAGTTTTAAAACCGCTAAGTTCCAACTGTTAAACATAGCGAGAGGCTGGGCTACATGTGTGTGTGTAAAGTGTAAACCAGTGCATCCTGACTTTCTAACTATGCCTGTGTGTTGCGTGAGCGGCAATCAGTCAACAACTCTTCGCAAAGTTTCCTTATGAAACAATATGCTCGCTGAAATTATGGCAGGGAACGCCAGATTAAACATTAAAACTGCCTTCTGAGCACTGTATCTACAGGCTACCACCGAAAGAAGGAGGCTACCAGAAAGGCATCTCTACTCCGTACGATTTTACTTTCACTACGACATTACTTTGAACATACTATCAAAAAATTGCAAGGTGATATGATAAAGTAAGGCACAGTTTACTTACAGTCGTTTTTTTTTTTTGAAAAAACAATGCAATCGTTTTCTGCCTTTTGGCACCCTTCATCATGCCGTGTTGGGGTCCTGAACTAGGAGGAGCTGTCCCCGATATGCCTGTCAAACTTGTAACCATAGCAACCAAGTTCGAGCTCGCAACCTGTGCAGTCTGCGCAGTTGCAACTATGTATGTACTGCTGTGCACCTCAATAAACCGAATGGTAATTAGTCTTTTGATTTTTCCGTGAGGTTTGCCTTATGCAAAGAAAGACAGCATAGACGTTTTTTCCTCCCTATAAGTGGGGGGGACCGAACGAGGTGAATTTAAATCTGGGTGGGACGAATCCCCCCCTATATCTGCGCCCGTGCCTGTGTGGTTGATGTAAGATGAAGACCTGAGGCACTTCTTTCACACATAAGTTACTGCACTCCAGTGTTTGTCAATTTGACATGCTAAATCATCTAGAGGCTGTTTACCATTCTTAACATTCCCCTAAAAGATCTCATCTCATCTCATTATCTGTAGCCATTTTATCCTGTTCTACAGGGTCGCAGGCAAGCTGGAGCCTATCCCAACTGACTACGGGCGAGAGGCAGGGTACACCCTGGACAAGTGGCCAGGTCATCACAGGGCTGACACATAGACACAGACAACCATTCACACTCACATTCACACCTACGGTCAATTTAGAGTCACCAGTTAACCTAATCTGCATGTCTTTGGACTGTGGGGGAAACCGGAGCACCCGGAGGAAACCCATGCGGACATGGGGAGAACATGCAAACTCCACACAGAAGGGCCCTCGCCGGCCACGGGGCTCGAACCCGGACCTTCTTGCTGTGAGGCGACAGCGCTAACCACTACACCACCGTGCCCCCCCAAAAGATATTTTAACCAAAATGCTTTTTATTCCCATTCACTACATTCCAAGCTGTTCTGCTTCTGCCATTGGAAACCATCAATGGAATGTATGATGTATTATTGTATACTATATTTCTTCCAATTTGCCAAATTAAATCCTTCAGTAATGCACAATAATGAATGCACCTTTTTGTGTTGTTAGTGATGCAGCTTGTGCACTGTATACTTGATTTGTGAGATATGAGTCAGACAAAGAAAACCTGCTGAGTGTGCTATTAAAGCAGGATTGTGCTGAGTGAAAAGGAAAAACCCTTGGCCAGTGTTATTGTTGCCCATGTGCAATCAGTAATTTCACTGAATAATGAGTCTATTTCAAATTCATTTAAAGCATTTTGAAGTTGGTTTAAGTTCAGTAAAATGAAAGCACAGCAGTCCCTGGTTTCCAATCGAAGGCTTAGCTTGTTTTCAGCAAAGTAAATATTACCTAACAGGATTCTTGGCAAAATAATTAAATTAAATTAAATTAATTAATTAATTAATTAAAATTAACCATGTGAGCGCCTTGGCTCCTTTTTTCTATTTTGAAAACACTATCTCTTTTGCCAAAGAGCACCTGTGGATTTATTATTTTTGCAAGGCACCAGTGCAGTACACCATGCCCCCCCCCCCCCTTCCTCTAGAATTCTTGGCAATGTACCGGTACCTTAACATGGAAATCTTGCTAACCTTGCTTTGGTCTCCACAGCAGTCTGGATCTCTTGAACATAGACTAATCAAGAGATGCTGAATGTTAATATAAATAATCTCGTAGTGTTTGCCTGTGAAATAAAATAAATGCTCTAGATTTCTAAGAAGTTTTGTTTAATGTTACATCTAAAATAAACAAATAATAGTAAGAACATCATGTGAGTATATCTTCCACTCCTTTACCATAAAGAAAAATTGATATGAACAGTCACCATGAACATGATCATTCTGCTCACAAGGTGCAATGTCAAAAAATCTCGTTTCACAGTAAGTAAAATAGCTGACAGGTCTAGCACTATATCATTTGTAAAACCATTCTAAGTGAAACCTCAACTATAGAACCAAGAACAATGAAGATTTTGCTTCCTGAACACCTTTGTGTCCATTTTATTTTCAGGAATGCAAACTGTAAGTGGATGCAATTGCAGTAAAAAAAAAAAAAAAGTTTTATTAAAACTCAGGCAAACAGGTCCAAAAGGTAAGGCAAAAATTCAATTTCAAAAAACAGGCAAAGATCAGGCAATTAGCAAACAACATGAACCAGGCAAAATACAAAATTCAGGAAGCAAAGCAAGATCTAAAATCCAGAACATCAATCACACAATCCGAAGGGTTGGTAAGTCAGGCAAAGGCATACTGCACTTTACTTCACAAAGAGTATTTGTCTATATCTTGCTTATAAAGGGTGTGAGCATAATTGGAAACAGGTGCAGGTGAACACATGTGTTGGGAGTTGTAATCCATGGGGGACATCTTTGAAGGCTGTGGTGTATTCTTGGAATGTCATGATCCAGCCTGGAACTTCCAAATCCTGACCTGCGCCTTTGCACTCCGCATTTCCCCCATTCTCCCTGCACTGTGGTAGCACACCTGCTATGCATTTGCTGTTAACCATTCTGTATAAACACTATGAGGAGAATTACATGACGCGGATAAATACTCTCTGCTATGTTTAGTCAAGATCACATTCATGTTCGGATTTTTCTGTTCTAATCTGGTTTCCTGACTTGGATTATGTATTGGATTATGAGTTTTTACCTGCCGTGTTTTGGGATTTTTTTGACTGGGACTTGGACTCAGGACTCTGTTTTTCCAGCACTGTTTTTGTCGGCTGTGCTCGGATTTCCCCTGGGATTATTGTAACTGTTAGACTGTGTCCGCTCTGCTGCCCTTGGAACTGGCCAGGATATTTCAGACTGTGCTGCTGCGCCTGCTTCCTGCCTGTTCTCCTCATGATCCCACTCAACTGACTCCTCAGTTCTTATCTGTACTTTGGTAGTTGCTTATGGGGTACAATCTGCACCCATGGCCTCCAGGGAAGTGGAGTTCTGGTGGAGTCCAGTGAATACATTATATTTATGGATTTTGGGCTGCTGAAAATCACCTTAAAATTTTCCTGTCATGTACTGTTTTGTAGATATAATCTACAGTTAGGTCCATATATATTTGGACACTGACACAAATTTTGTTATTTTACCTGTTTACTGAAACATATTCAGGTTATAGTTATATAATGGACATGGACATAAAGTCCAGACTTTCAGCTTTCATTTGAGGGTATCCACATTAAAATTGGATGAAGGGTTTAGGAGTTTCGTCTCTTTAACCTGTGCCACCCCGTTTTTAAAGGGACCAAAAGTAATTGGACAACTGACTCAAAGGCTATTTCATGGGCAGGTGTGGGCAATTCCTTCATTATGTCATTCTCAATTAAGCAGATAAAAGGCCTGGAGTTGATTTGAGGTGTGGTGCTTGCATTTGGAAGATTTTACTGTGAAGAAAACATGCAGTCAAAGGAGCTCTCCATGCAGGTGAAACAAGCCATCCTTAAGCTGCGAAAACAGAAAAAACCCATCTGAGAAATTGCTACAATATTAGGAGTGGCAAAATCTACAGTTTGGTACATCCTGAGAAAGAAAGAAAGCACTGGTGAACTCAAGGCAAAAAGACCTGGACACCCACAGAAGACAACAGTGGTGGATGATTGCAGAATAATTTCCATGGTGAAGAGAAACCCCTTCACAGCAGCCAACCAAGTGAACAACACACTCCAGGAGGTAGGCGTATCAATATCCAAATCTATCATAAAGAGAAGACTGCATGAAAGTAAATACAGAGGGTTCACTGCACAGTGCAAGCCACTCATAAGCTTCAAGAATAAAAAGGCTAGATTGGACTTTGCTAAAAAAGCATCTAAAAAAGCCAGCATAGTTCTGGAAGAACATTCTTTGGACAGATGAAACCAAGATCAACCTCTACCAGAATGATGGCAAGAAAAAAAGTATGGCGAAGGCGTGGTACAGCTCATGATCCAAAGCATACCACATCATCTGTAAAACACGGCAGAGGCAGTGTGATGGCTTGGGCATGCATGGCTGCTAGTGGCACTGGGTCACTAGTGTTTATTGATGATGTGACACAGGACAGAAGCAGCCGGATGAATTCTGAGGTATTCAGAGACATACTGTGTGCTCAAATCCAGCCAAATGCAGCCAAACTGATTGGTCGGCGTTTCATAATACAGATGGACAATGACCCAAAACATAAAGCCAAAGCAACCCAGGAGTTTATTAAAGCAAAGAAGTGGAATATTCTTGAATGGCCAAGTCAGTCACCTGATCTCAACCCAATTGAGCATGCATTTCACTTGTTAAAAGACTAAACTTCAAACAGAAAGGCCCACAAACAAACAACTGAAAACCGGTGCAGTAAAGGCCTGGCAGAGCATTAAAAAGGAGGAAACACAGCGTCTGGTGATGTCCATGAGTTCAAGACTTCAGGCAGTCATTGCCAACAAAGGGTTTTCAACCAAGTATTAGAAATGAACATTTTATTTACAATTATTTAATTTGTCCAATTACTTTTGAGCCCCTGAAATGAAGGGATTGTGTTTAAAAAATGCTTTAGTTCCTCACATTTTTATGCAATCATTTTGTTCAACCCACTGAATTAAAGCTGAAAGTCTGAACTTCAACTGCATCTGAATTGTTTTGTTCAAAAGTCATTGTGGTAATGTACAGAACCAAAATTAGAAAAATGTTGTCTCTGTCCAAATATTTATGGACCTAACTGTATTTTTGATTTCCCATCATATTATAAGTCTACTAATATTTTGCCCGCAAAGCAAGCTGTTTTGGTCAGTCCAAGCATGCCTGGGCATGCTTTCAGTGTAGGAGCTATGCAGATGTTGTCAACTGACTCATAACTCAATGCCATTTGCAGTCCCAATGATATGGCGAAAACAGAAGAATCACCTCATGAGCTATTATTTCTGTCTGACCAATGTATCTGGCTTCTCTACTAAAAATAAGAAAGCTATTGAATACCCCAATCTGTCTTCAGCCATGAGACCAGTATCACATAATGACAGTTTGTCAGTACTCATGCCATCAGAGACATGGCATATACAACCCTGATTCCAAAAAAGTTGGGAGAAAGTACAAATTGTAAATAAAAACAGAATGCAATAATTTACAAATCTCAAAAACTGATATTGTATTCACAATAGAACCTAGACAACATATCAAATGTCGAAAGTGAGACATTTTGAAATTTCATGACAGCAACACATCTCAAAAAAGTTGGGACAGGGGCAATAAGAGGCTGGAAAAGTTAAAAGGTACAAAAAAGGAACAGCTGGAGGACCAAATTGCAACTCATTAGGTCAATTGGCAATAGGTCATTAACATGACTGAGTATAAAAAGAGCATCTTGGAGTGGCAGCGGCTCTCAGAAGTAAAGATGGGAAGAGGATCACCAATCCCCCTAAGGCCAAGTTTACATTAGACCGTATCTGTCTCGTTTTCTTCGCGGATGCACTGTCCGTTTACATTAAAACGCCTGGAAACGGGAATCCGTCAGGGTCCACGTATTCAATCCAGATGGTGTCAGGTCCGGTGCTGTGTAAACATTGAGAATACGCGGATACGCTGTGCTGAGCTCTAGCTGGCATCGTCATTGGACAATGTCACTGTGACATCCACCTTCCTGATTCGCTGGCGTTGGTCATGTGACGTGACTGCTGAAAAACGGTGCGGACTTCCGCCTTGTATCACCTTTCATTAAAGAGTATAAAAGTATGAAAATACTGCAAATACTGATGCAAATACTGCCCATTGTGTAGTTATGATTGTCTTTAGGCTTGCCATCCTTCCACTTGCAAGTGGTAAGTGATATGCACTGGGATCACACACACAGCGGCTCAGTCCCAAATCACTGCTTGTGCGCTCCACTCGCGTGCTCTGTGAGCTGCGCAGGGCCGGAGTGCGCACCCTCCAGAGGGCACCCGCTGTTCAGGGCGGAGTGATTTGGAGCGCAGGATGCCTGTGGAGCCGAGTGTATCCGTGCATTGGCGTTGCTATGTGCACACTAATCATTTTAAAAACGTTAATCTGATGATCCGCTGATACGGTCTAATGTAAACCCCACCTAATTCTGTGCCAACAAATAGTGGAGCAATATCAGAAAGGAGTTCGACAGTGTAAAATTGCAAAGAGTTTGAACATATCATCTACAGTGCATAATATCATCAAAAGATTCAGAGAATCTGGAAGAATCTCTGTGCGTAAGGGTCAAGGCCGGAAAACCATACTGGGTGCCCATGATCTTCGGGCCCTTAGACAGCACTGCATCACATACAGGCATGCTTCTGTATTGGAAATCACAAAATGGGTTCAGGAATATTTCCAGAGAACATTATCTGTGAACACAATTCACCGTGCCATCTGCTGTTGCCAGCTAAAACTCCATAGTTCAAAGAAGAAGCCGTATCTAAACATGATCCAGAAGTGCAGACGTCTTCTCTGGGCCAAGGTTCATTTAAAATGGACTGTGGCAAAGTGGAAAACTGTTCTGTGGTCAGACAAATCAAAATTTGAAGTTCTTTATGGAAATCAGGGACGCCGTGTCATTCGGACTAAAGAGGAGAAGTACAACCCAAGTTGTTATCAGCGCTCAGTTCAGAAGCCTGCATCTCTGATGGTATGGGGTTGCATTAGTGCGTGTGGCATGGGCAGCTTACACATCTGGAAAGACACCATCAATGCTGAAAGGTATATCCAGGTTCTAGAGCAACATATGCTCCTATCCAGATGACATCTCTTTCAGGGAAGACCTTGCATTTTCCAACATGACAATGCCAAACCACATACTGCATCAATTACAGCATCATGGCTGCGTAGAAGAAGGGTCCGGGTACTGAACTGGCCAGCCTGCAGTCCAGATCTTTCACCCACAGAAAACATTTGGCGCATCATAAAACGCAAGATACGACAAAAAAGACCTAAGACAGTTGAGCAACTAGAATCCTACATTAGACAAGAATGGGTTAACATTCCTATCCCTAAACTTGAGCAACTTGTCTCCTCAGTCCCCAGACATTTACAGACTGTTGTAAAGAGAAAAGGGGATGTCTCACAGTGGTAAACATGGCCTTGTCCCAACTTTTTTGAGATGTGTTGTTGTCATGAAATTTAAAATCACCTAATTTTTCTCTTTAAATGATACATTTTCTCAGTTTAAACATTTGATATGTCATCTATGTTCTATTCTGAATAAAATATGGAATTTTGAAACGTCCACATCATTGCATTCCGTTTTTATTTACAATTTGTACTTTGTCCCAACTTTTTTGGAATCGAGGTTGTAGATGAGGTAGATGAAGATGCCACAATGCATGAACCAAATATGGAAAATGACACTGATTCAGATGTCAAATCCTTTATGCCTGGTTATCCCCATCTGATAACACAGTCAGAATTAAATGACCTAGTGAAGGACTGAGATTTGTCAAAAAGTAAAGCAGAACTACTTGGTTCAAGATTGCAAGGATGGGGTCTGCTGTCACTAGGTACAAGCATTTCTGTCTTTCGGAACTGTCAAGAACATCTGACAAACTTCTTTATGCAGATTGACAACCTCTGTTTGTACACTGACAGTGATGGATTGTTCATGGCTTTGGGTTATGTGCATAACTCCCAAAATGGCACCTTTTTATAGATACATGAAAGTTAAGCCTGAAAACTGTCTTGTTACTCAATGGCAATGTCCACCCTTCAGTACCTATAGGGACTTTTCACCGAAGTCATAGATTTTTGTTTATCATGCAACGTCCGCCATATTGCCGGGCAAAAAAAAAGACACATAGCTGCTTGACAGTTAATAATGAAAATCAAGATGACTGCATTGAATACAATCTTTCTGAAACTATTAAAATTTAGATCATACCAGCAGATCACATTATATCCAAAAGCTGAAAAATGCAGGCCTCACATATCCATATAATTTACCCACAAATATATCTATTTATTATTTATTCTGCCCACTGTGCTCTCTCTTTCCGTGTCTCTGTATGTGTGTGTTCACTGCTTCAGATGGATTAAATGCAGAGGAGGATTTTCACGATGCTTGAGTGTACATGTGACAAAAATGAAGACTACTACTTCTTAATTTACCCACAAATGTATTTATTCCACTTGAAAAGTGTACAGCAAACCAGCTACTGGATATGGGATATTATGACATCCTGAACTATTTAGTAGTTGGGACTTCTACAATCCCAATTCCTAAAAAATTGGGGCAAAGTACAAATTGTAAATAAAAACGGAATGCAATAATTTACAAATCTCAAAAACTGATATTGTACTCACAATAGAACATAGACAACTGTGGCAGCGGGGGCGTGGTCAAGCACCGGTCTGTGACAGGAGGGCGGAGTTGGGGAAGGTAAGTGGCAGAATCGCTTCACCTGAGTGTCATTAACCTGTGTTTTGTGTGTTCTCCCCAGTAAACCGCCCTATTTAAGGAGGGAGAGCGAGAGCAGAGGAGAGCATTCCCGGACGAGACGCTGTGTGTGTGTGTGTCTCTCTCGCTATTTGAAATTATTGTAACCCTGAAAAGTGTGGCAATAAAGCCGTTAGTCAAACCTGATCTCTGTCCTGCCGTCCTCTGTGCTCCACCCACACGCGATTCTCGCTACAGTGGTGCCGAAACCCGGGATCGTGGAGCACCTGTCCTGCAGCCCCATGGAATCCTCCCCGTTCGCGGACTTGGTCCACGCCCTCGCCACGGCTCAGCAGAGCCAGCACCAGGCGCTCGTCACGCTCCGGAAGGAGCAGGAGCGCCGCTTCGAAGCCCTGGTGCTGGCTCAACAGGAAGACCGTGAGGCGTTCCGGCGCCTCCTCGCGTCGGCGGGGTCCACCAGCGCCCCGGCCGCGGGCCCATCTCCCATCACCTTGACTAAGATGGGCCCGCAGGACGACCCCAAGGCGTTCATCGCGTTGTTCGAACAGGTCGCCGAAGCCTCGGGGTGGCCGATGGAACAGCGCGCGGCGCGCCTCCTCCCCCTCCTGACGGGAGAGGCGCAGTTAGCCGCACTACAGCTCCCCGCCGACCACCGGCTGGCCTACGCCGACCTTCGCCGGGCTGTCCTCCAGCGCGTGGGGCGCACGCCGGAGCAGCAGCGCCAGCGCTTCCGCGCGCTGCGAATGGAGGAAGTCGGCAGCCCGTTCGCGTTCGGCCAGCAGCTCCGGGACGCCTGCTGGCGGTGGCTGAGGGCCGAAGATCGCGACGCCGAGGGGATCATCGACCAGGTGGCGCTGGAGCAGTTCATCGCCCGCCTACCCGCCGGAACCGCGGAGCGGGTCCAGTGCCACCGCCCGGCGTCGCTGGATCAGGCTGTAGGACTGGCGGAGGATCATCTGCCAACCCGAAGAAGTGTGCGATTGGGCGGGTGGAAGTACGGTATCTGGGCTTCCACTTGGGTAACGGGCAGGTGCGTCCCCAAATTAATAAGACAGCAGCGATTGCGGCCTGCCCGAGACCCAAGACCAAAAAGGGGGTGAGACAGTTCCTGGGGCTGGCTGGCTATTATCGTAGGTTTATACCTAATTATTCGGACGTCACCAGCCCGCTGACTGACCTCACTAAAAAGGGGGCGCCAGATCCGGTCCAGTGGACGGAGCAGTGCCAGCGGGCTTTCTCTGAGGTAAAGGCTGCACTGTGTGGGGGGCCACTTTTGCACTCCCCTGACTTCTCTCTCCCCTTTTTGTTGCAGACGGATGCGTCGGACAGAGGGCTGGGGGCCGTTTTGTCCCAGCAGGTGGGGGGAGAGGACCGCCCAGTGTTGTACATCAGCCGGAAGCTGTCAGTGCGTGAGGGGCGCTACAGCACTATCGAGAAGGAGTGCCTGGCCATCAAGTGGGCGGTCCTCGCCCTCCGTTACTACCTGCTGGGGCGCTCTTTCACCCTCTGTTCGGACCACGCGCCCCTCCAGTGGCTCCACCGCATGAAGGATGCCAACGCGCGGATCACCCGTTGGTATCTGGCGCTCCAACCTTTCAACTTCAAGGTGGCGGACTTCCTCTCCCGTCAAGGGGGGGGGGGGGGGGGAGTCGGCTGCGGGCCGGACGGGCGCCCGGCCTGAGTCGGGCGGTGGGGGTATGTGGCAGCGGGGGCGTGGTCAAGCACCGGTCTGTGACAGGAGGGCGGAGTTGGGGAAGGTAAGTGGCAGAATCGCTTCACCTGAGTGTCATTAACCTGTGTTTTGTGTGTTCTCCCCAGTAAACCGCCCTATTTAAGGAGGGAGAGCGAGAGCAGAGGAGAGCATTCCCGGACGAGACGCTGTGTGTGTGTGTGTGTGTCTCTCTCGCTATTTGAAATTATTGTAACCCTGAAAAGTGTGGCAATAAAGCCGTTAGTCAAACCTGATCTCTGTCCTGCCGTCCTCTGTGCTCCACCCACACGCAATTCTCGCTACAACAACATATTCAAATGTCGAAAGTGAGAGATTTTGAAATTTTATGCCAAATATTGGCTCATTTGAAATTTCATGACAGCTACACATCTCAAAAAAGTTGGGACAGGGGCAATAAGAGGCTGGAAAAGTTAAAGATACAAAAAAGGAACAGCTGGAGGACCAAATTGCAACTCATTAGGTCAATTGGCAATAGGCCATTAACATGACTGGGTATAAAAAGAACATCTTGGAGTGGCAGCGGCTCTCAGAAGTAAAGATGGGAAGAGGATCACCAATCCCCCTAATTCTGCGCCGATAAATAGTGGAGCAATATCAGAAAGGAGTTCGACAGTGTAAAATTGCAAAGAGTTTGAACATATCATCATCTACAGTGCATAATATCATCAAAAGATTCAGAGAATCTGGAAGAATCTCTGTGCGTAAGGGTCAAGGCCGGAAAACCATACTGGGTGCCCGTGATCTTCGGGCCCTTAGACGGCACTGCATCACATACAGGCATGCTTCTGTATTGGAAATCACAAAATGGGCTCAGGAATATTTCCAGAGAACATTATCTGTGAACACAATTCACCGTGCCATCCGCCGTTGCCAGCTAAAACTCTAGTTCAAAGAAGAAGCCGTATCTAAACATGATCCAGAAGCGCGGATGTCTTCTCTGGGCCAAGACTCATTTAAAATGGACTGTGGCAAAGTGGAAAACTGTTCTTTGGTCAGACGAATCAAAATTTGAAGTTCTTTATGGAAATCAGGGATGCCGTGTCATTCGGACAAAAGAGGAGAAGGACAACCCAAGTTGTTATCAGCGCTCAGTTCAGAAGCCTGCATCTCTGATGGTATGGGGTTGCATTAGTGCGTGTGGCATGGGCAACTTACACATCTGGAAAGACACCATCAATGCTGAAAGGTATATCCAGGTTCTAGAGCAACATATGCTCCCATCCAGACGATGTATCTTTCAGGGAAGACCTTGCATTTTCCAAAATGACAATGCCAAACCACATACTGCATCAATTACAGCATCATGGCTGCATAGAAGAAGGGTCCGGGTACTGAACTGGCCAGCCTGCAGTCCAGATCTTTCACCCATAGAAAACATTTGGCGCATCATAAAATGGAAGATACGACAAAAAAGACCTAAGACAGTTGAGCAACTAGAATCCTACATTAGACAAGAATGGGTTAACATTCCTATCCCTAAACTTGAGCAACTTGTCTCCTCAGTTCCCAGACATTTACAGACTGTTGTAAAGAGAAAAGGGGATGTCTCACAGTGGTAAACATGGCCTTGTCCCAACTTTTTTGAGATGTGGTGTTGCCATAAAATTTAAAATCACCTAATTTTTCTCTTTAAATGATACATTTTCTCAGTTTAAACATTTGATATGTCATCTATGTTCTATTCTGAATAAAATATGGAATTTTGAAACTTCCACATCATTGCATTCCCTTTTTATTTACAATTTGTACTTTGTCCCAACTTTTTTGAAATCGGGGTTGTAAACACACTGGAGAGATGCTACAGGCATACAAATGTACATGTGCCTACCAATATTTCAAAGCAGGTTTTGTGCATACCAGGATGGTAAGGGAAATTCTTGACAAAGAAAAATACCTTATTATGACAAAGGTAAGCTCAAATGTGGACTTCTAACAGTAATATGCAAGCAAGGGCCTAGATCTAGCATATTTTATGGTGTTAGCCTTGTCTACATTACCAGTACATAACAAACATGCTGCCACTCTCACCAAGCATGAGGTCTAATAAAATATCTGGTCCAAAGCCCACATCCAGACATACATTTTAATGTTGCTCAAAGCTTTTATATTAACCTGTTATAAAATGTTCTTCACACAGAAAGGAATGCTTTGTTGGCATCCAGTCTTTAAAAGAAAATAGGTCTGCACACTGCTGGATACGCTCCAAAAAATAAACTTTATTTAATTAAAACAAGCAACGTTTCGATCACCCTGGATCTTCATCAGGCATATGGGTAACAGGAAGAGGCTGTGGCCTATATCACATGACCCTACTCTACACCCACCCAGGCAAGGCACCCAAAGGTGCCAATCAATTAGACAGACAGGTGTCTTAACCTGTACCAGTCATACAAAAGGCAAAACCAAAAAACATTTGCAAGTTTGAAAGATTAAAAAGATGTGAATATAGTACACCAACATATAAAATACATATCACGTGAAAATCAATTACAAAAAAGGTTTTAAATCAAAATACATATTCATTCCCTTAGGTGCAATGGTGTTCAAGGTATATATATAAAAAGCCTCGCGTCTTAAAAGGAGATTATCAACATCACCCCCACGTCTAGGTGTAGCAACATGTTCAATGCCAATATATTGAAGGGTTGCGAGATTGTGCTTAAACGTGTTAAAATGGACAGCTACAGGGTTCTTCTCATCATTCAACCGTATGTTGCTTCTATGCTCTGCGATGCGCGTTTTTAGACACCTTGTTGTTTTGCCTATATAGGCTAATCCGCAGGGACATTTAATCATATAAATTACATTTCGTGTATTACACAAAATAACGCCTTTTATTTTAAAAGGCTTCCCAGTGTGCGGGTGATTGAAAGAATTACATTTGCGCGTAAAATTACATTGCGCGCAATTTCCGCACCTATAGTTGCCATCAGGAAGGGGAGGGAATCTCCGTGCGCGGTCTGGTGGTCGGTCGGCCTTAACGACAAGGTTGCGTATATTGAATGAACGCTTGTATACAAAACGTGGGGGCTGTCTAAACGAGGCATCGCTGAGGGTAGGGTCTGAGCTAAGGATGGGCCAATGTCTCCTCTCTATCTCTTCAAAACGCTTGCTCAGTGGCGAGTACTGCGTAATGCAGGATAGCCTATTATCAAGGGCCCTGTGTCTTTTTCTATTAAGACACGTCTCTTGGTCGATGTTGTGGAACCTCTCTACTGCATTATTAATCCAATGTTCAGAGTACTCGCGCTCCCTAAAGCGCTCGGACATAGCACTACATTGCCTTGTGTAGTCTAGGTCAGAGCTGCAAATGCGACGTATCCTATTAAACTGACTGATAGGTAGATTCCGCTTTAAAGTGGTGGGATGATAACTTTTGCCATGTAAAAGTGTATTTCTATCCGTAGGTTTTTTATAAAGGTCCGTTTTTAACCTACTACCATCTACGGATATCAAGAGGTCCAAGAAGCTGATTTGTTCTTTATTAAAAACACCAGTAAATTTCAGATTTTCATTTCTCTCATTTAAAAAGTTCTGAAAATCAACTAGCTCAGTTTCTGTGCCTCTCCACACCACAATAATGTCATCAATATATCTCCTATAAAAGAGAATTTTATCATAAAATGGGTTGACAGCTTGGTTTAAAACCACATTATGTTCAAAATGACCCACATACAGATTTGCATAATTGGGTGCCATAGTGCTCCCCATAGCAGTCCCTCTAATCTGCAAAAAGAAATCATTTTTAAACATGAAAAAAATTTTTGTCAACACAATCTCAGTCAAACGTTTGATACATTCCACGCTGGGTGTTCTATTTTCATGATGTGAACTCAAGAAAAAGTCCACTGCGTTAATGCCACCGTCATGAGGAATATTGGTATATAATGATTCAACATCGAAAGTGGCCAACATTATGTCAGCTGGAAGTTCAATTTCTTTAAGGAGTTTGATCATGTCCATAGAGTCTTTTACAAAAGAGGAGAGAGTGACAACATGAGGTTTTAGGAAAAAGTCAATAAATGTGGATATTTTTTCAGTTAATGATCCAATGCCAGCTATGATAGGTCTACCAGGGGGCTTCTCATAGTTTTTATGTATTTTGGGCAAAATGTAAATAACAGGTGTTAGAGGATAATGTGGTTTTAAACCAAGCTGTCAACCCATTTTATGATAAAATTCTCTTTTATAGGAGATATATTGATGACATTATTGTGGTGTGGAGAGGCACAGAAACTGAGCTAGTTGATTTTCAGAACTTTTTAAATGAGAGAAATGAAAATCTGAAATTTACTGGTGTTTTTAATAAAGAACAAATCAGCTTCTTGGACCTCTTGATATCCGTAGATGGTAGTAGGTTAAAAACGGACCTTTATAAAAAACCTACGGATAGAAATACACTTTTACATGGCAAAAGTTATCATCCCACCACTTTAAAGCGGAATCTACCTATCAGTCAGTTTAATAGGATACGTCGCATTTGCAGCTCTGACCTAGACTACACAAGGCAATGTAGTGCTATGTCCGAGCGCTTTAGGGAGCGCGAGTACTCTGAACATTGGATTAATAATGCAGTAGAGAGGTTCCACAACATCGACCAAGAGACGTGTCTTAATAGAAAAAGACACAGGGCCCTTGATAATAGGCTATCCTGCATTACGCAGTACTCGCCACTGAGCAAGCGTTTTGAAGAGATAGAGAGGAGACATTGGCCCATCCTTAGCTCAGACCCTACCCTCAGCGATGCCTCGTTTAGACAGCCCCCACGTTTTGTATACAAGCGTTCATTCAATATACGCAACCTTGTCGTTAAGGCCGACCGACCACCAGACCGCGCACGGAGATTCCCTCCCCTTCCTGATGGCAACTATAGGTGCGGAAATTGCGCGCAATGTAATTTTACGCGCAAATGTAATTCTTTCAATCACCCGCACACTGGGAAGCCTTTTAAAATAAAAGGCGTTATTTTGTGTAATACACGAAATGTAATTTATATGATTAAATGTCCCTGCGGATTAGCCTATATAGGCAAAACAACAAGGTGTCTAAAAACGCGCATCGCAGAGCATAGAAGCAACATACGGTTGAATGATGAGAAGAACCCTGTAGCTGTCCATTTTAACACGTTTAAGCACAATCTCGCAACCCTTCAATATATTGGCATTGAACATGTTGCTACACCTAGACGTGGGGGTGATGTTGATAATCTCCTTTTAAGACGCGAGGCTTTTTATATATATACCTTGAACACCATTGCACCTAAGGGAATGAATATGTATTTTGATTTAAAACCTTTTTTGTAATTGATTTTCACGTGATATGTATTTTATATGTTGGTGTACTATATTCACATCTTTTTAATCTTTCAAACTTGCAAATGTTTTTTGGTTTTGCCTTTTGTATGACTGGTACAGGTTAAGACACCTGTCTGTCTGATTGATTGGCACCTTTGGGTGCCTTGCCTGGGTGGGTGTAGAGTAGGGTCATGTGATATAGGCCACAGCCTCTTCCTGTTACCCATATGCCTGATGAAGATCCAGGGTGATCGAAACGTTGCTTGTTTTAATTAAATAAAGTTTATTTTTTGGAGCGTATCCAGCAGTGTGCAGACCTATTTTCTTTTATTGTCTGACATTTTTGTCTGGCACCTGCAAAGAGTTTTTGGATGTGCGCACCCTACTCAAACGATTATGGCATCCAGTCTTCCCATTTAACTGCAGCTCACCATTTTTCTTGTCTTTCTGGGTTCATTGGGAAGTGGTGAAAAGTTAAACCAGGCTTATCTCCATGTTTGTTATTACATCCAAAAGCATAGCAGGTCTCTGGCATTGTTTTTAGATGTAAGTTCTACAAGTTTATCTATAGATGTTTACCGAATTGAATTTATAATCGCTTGTATACACTTGTGCTGGTCGTTGTCAAACACAAAGCCTGCCCGGCAATATGGCCGGATAAACAAATCCGCAGTTATGATGATGTCATGTGAAAGGCACCTGTTGGCTATGCAGTACACAGGAAAAAAATCTACAATAACATGGAACTATTGTTGAAACACCTACAGTAAAATAATTATGATTGGAACATCTGTGGTGATCTAAAAGTATTGGCAGTGCTACGAGGAATGCAACTCAGACATACTGTACTGTTCTTTCATTTTTTTAACGGGATAGCTTTGCTAAAGTGTCACACTACATTAATGTGACACTTTAGCACACTGGCCACTCTGTAAGCCTTTTGTCACAGGGCAAAAAAGTGTGGCACATAACCACTTGTTGACCCAAGAATGATATTTCTGCTTCTTCAAATAAAACTAGAATTGAAAAATTTTGTGAAAACAATGGACAAAGAAGGTGATGGATTTCGTTATTTGGGACAGGTGTTTCCAAGAATAACTGATACCGAGATGATGGAAAGCATTTTTGTTGGTCCACAAATTAGACAGAGAATCAATGACAGGGACTTCAAAGATCTGCCACTGGGGCAGGAGAAAATAGCGTGGAAGGCATTTAAGGATGTTGTTGAGAATTTCCTTGGCAACTGGAGGACACCAAACTACATTGTGTTGATTGACAACATGCTTAAAGCATACAAAACCATGAAGTGCACCATGTTACATTACATTACATTAAAGGCATTTAGCAGACGCTCTTATCCAGAGCAACACACAACAAGTGGAAAAGTCAGGTACTAAAAGTGCTGAACTTCTAGACAAGAAAGTTCTAGTGCTAACTAAACAAGTGACAGAATAACACTTGGGAATGTGCTACTCTCATTTCCTGCAGCATAGGTCATAGTCTCAGAACAGGTCTTCACCTGGTCACTGGGGGCTGGTTGTGAACAGCCTCGAGAGTCGTTAGGATGATCAATGGATTGCCCGTTAGGGTGATCAATGGAATGCTGATGATTGATCACCCTAACGGGCAATCCATTGATCATCCTAACGACTATCATGGCCATTCACAACCAGCCCCCAGTGACCCACACCAACAGGATGACTCAATGACTACGTTTACATGCACATCCAAATTGAGCTGCTGTCGGTAATCGAGCTGAAGGTCCCAGCAGGGTGCCAGAGAAATCCAATCCTACATGCACACAATGAAATCGGGCTATTGTGTGAGGTGCATTGTGCACCCGAGCCACAGGTGGCGCAACACGCCCCATCGTATTGGTACACTTCCGGTTGTCGTCATGAAGAAGAGCTATTCAAGAGTGTAAACAAAGTTATCAGTTCCGTGTTCTCCATTGCGCGTTTTTCTCCCATCCATGAATTTTAATATATTCAACTCCTTAAGCTGAATGAGCATGAACTCTCTCCTCACTGCTCCAGAAGTGCACGTTTCTGCTTGCCTGTGGCAGTGGGGGCGTGGTCAAGCGCCGGTCTGTGACAGGAGGGCGGAGCCAGGGAAGGTGAGTGGCAGAATCACTTCACCTGACGGTAATTAACCTGTGTTTGTGTGTCTTCCCAGTAACCGCACCCTATTTAAGGAGGCAGAGGGAGAGCAGAGGGGACAGCTCATCCTGGGACTAGAACACAGCGCGCGCGCGTGCGTGTGTGTGTGTTTTTCTCTCAAGAATAAAAGTAGGCTGTTAAACTGAAAAGTCTGACAATAAAAAGGCTATTAGTACCAGAAGCTTTGTCCTGCCGTCCTCTGTGCTCCACCCACACTTCAGAGAGCTCTACATCCACATTTTCTCTTCTTCATTTGTTCCTCCTATCCTCTTCTGCTGCTCGCTACTACTGTTGTCATGCCGACCGAGGCTGTTGTGTTTCCCGCTTGTGGTCTCGTCACTCGTCACTTCCGGAAGTAGCTCGACAACTAGCTCGATAGGGTATACATGCACAATGTAGCTCGGCAGAAATCGCATAAACTAGGTCGTGTAGCTCGATTCCGAGAAATCAAGTTCGGTTCAATTTCAGCCGAATTAAGGTGTATATATGGCATTTTGAACTTCGATTTCAGTCGAGCAACGGCAGAAATTCGATTCTCTCTATGTGCATGTAAACGTAGTGAGTGACACCTTAGGCCAAGTTTACATTAGACCGTATCTGTCTCGTTTTCTTCGCGGATGCACTGTCCGTTTACATTAAAACGCCTGGAAACGCCGGGAAACGGGAATCCGCCAGGGTCCACATATTCAATCCAGATCGTGTCTGGTCCGGTGCTGTGTAAACATTGAGATACGCGGATACGCTGTGCTGAGCTCTAGCTGGCGTCGTCATTGGACAACGTCACTTTGACATCCACCTTCCTGATTCGCTGGCGTTGGTCATGTGACGCGACTGCTGAAAAACGGCGCGGACTTCCGCCTTGTATCACCTTTCATTAAAGAGTATAAAAGTACGAAAATACTGCAAATACTGATGCAAATACTGCCCATTGTGTAGTTATGATTGTCTTTAGGCTTGCCATCCTTCCACTTGCAAGTGGTAAGTGACGCGCATGCCCGACATGCACTGGGATCACACACACAGCGGCTCAGTCCCGAATCACTGCTCGTGCGCTTAACTCGCGCGCTCTGTGAGCTGCGCAGGGCCGGAGTGCGCACCCTCCAGAGGGCACTCGCTGTTCAGGGTGGAGTGATTTGGAGCGCAGGATGCCTGCGGAGCTGAGCATATCCGTGTATTGGCGTTGCTGTGTGCACGCGAATCGTGTATTGGCGTTGCTGTGTGCACGCGAATCGTTTTAAAAACGTTAATCTGATGATCCGCTGATACGGTCTAATGTAAACCCCACCTTAGATGAGCTTTTCATCCATGAGAGGATAAATACCTGATGCTCCCTACCAGTCAGACAGAACTGAAGAAGCCTTTCGGATGAGAGGTGAAACGTCTTCAAGAATCTTCAAGCAAGTCCAGTTGCTCTCTTTTACCACCCACAGTTTACCATGACCAGGATGACTGAGAATCTTCACAGACATATCCAAGTGTAACACAAAAACCTGGTTATAAATTTAATATATTTGAAGTTCTTCATAGTATGTAGCCTCAAAAAATAGGTCTACCCAGTTAATTCTGTTACTTATTATTTACAGGCCCCTGGGGCCATATTCTGAGTTTCTTTCTGAATTTGCAGATTTTATCTCAGATCTGGTTATTTCCTTAGGCAAAGCTTTAGTTGTCGGAGATTTTAATATTCACTTCGATAACCCAGAAAACCCTTTGAAAACAGTGTTTGTGTCCATTTTAGAGCCAGTAAGGATTAATCAGAATGTCATAGGACCGACCCATAATGGTGGTCACACCCTTGATCTAATACTAACATTCAGGTTAAACATAGAAAATATAGTCATACGTCCACAGTCTGAAGTTATATCAGATCATTATCTCACCTCATTCAAAATACATCTGAGTAATAATATATGCACCTCACCACGCTACTGTATTAAACGTACATTCACGTCAACTACTGCACAGAGCTTTATAAATGATCTCCCAGAGTTATCAACTTTGATTGGGTCACTGTCAGCCCCTGCAGAACTTCATCAGGCAACTGAATGCTTAGAGTCAACGTTCTGCCATACTTTAGATAATGTAGCTCCTCTTAAATGGAAAATGGTCGGAGAGAAAAAATTAGCACCCTGGTATAATGATGACACTCGCATGTTAAAACAGACCACTCAAAAATTGGAACATAAATGGCATCAAACAAAATTGGCAGTGTTCAAATTAGCATGGAAGGAAAGCTTCCTGAAGTATAGAAAAGCTCTTAGTGCTGCTAGATCAACATATCTCTCCTCCCTAATAGAAGATCACATCACATCACATCACATCACATTATCTCTAGCCGCTTTATCCTTCTACAGGGTCGCAGGCAAGCTGGAGCCTATCCCAGCTGACTACGGGCGAAAGGCGGGGTACACCCTGGACAAGTCGCCAGGTCATCACAGGGCTGACACATAGACACAGACAACCATTCACACTCACATTCACACCTACGGTCAATTTAGAGTCACCAGTTAACCTAACCTGCATGTCTTTGGACTGTGGGGGAAACCGGAGCACCCGGAGGAAACCCACGCGGACACAGGGAGAACATGCAAACTCCACACAGAAAGGCCCTCGCCGGCCCCGGGGCTCGAACCCAGGACCTTCTTGCTGTGAGGCGACAGCGCTAACCACTACACCACTAATAGAAGATAACAAAAATAATCTTAGATTCCTATTTAATACTGTAGCAAAATTAACCAGAAATAAGTCCAGTATAGACACATACACACCTGTAGTATGTAGTAGCGACTTCATTAATTTTTTTAATGACAAAATTGAGAATATCCGACAAAAAATTCAAACTACTAATTTAAGGTCAGACAATGTAAGTGACCCTGTAGTTAACAAGGGTCTAAGATGAACCTGGCAGGGACCCAACTTCTCTCCTCGGGACCGTAACCTTCCTAGTCCACCAGGTACTGAAGTCCTCCGCCTCATCGCCGCACCTTCATCAGCTTTTTGACGGTGTAGTCTTCATCGCCATCTATGAGCCTGGAAGGAGGAGGGGGTTTGGAGAGTGGGGACAAAGAACTGGAGACCAGAGGTTTCAACTGTGATACGTGGAACGTGGGGTGAATGCGTCACATGGTGAGTGGTAATGCCAGTTTAACAGAACATGGATTGATTACCTTACTGGCAAGAAAGAGTCCTATGTATCTGGGAGCCAGCTTGCGGGAGACGGTTCTGAGAGGCAGATGGCGTGTGGAGAGCATGACTTTCTGCCTCACCTGGTAGGTGGGCGCCTTAGAGCGGCGTTTGTCGGCCTGCCTCTTGGATGCTAGGGTGGAGCATAGGAGTCTTCTCTGGGCCAATGCCCACATCCTCCTACAGTGGCGTATGAAAGTCTGGGCTGAGGGTACGGCAACCTCCTCCTCTTGGCTTGGGAAGAGTGGTGGTTGGTAGCCTAGGGAGCACTGGAAGGGCAAGAGACCAGTGGCAGATGAAGGCAGAGTGTTGAGCATATTCAACCCAAGGTAGGTACTTACTCCAAGAACTGGCATCCCTGGACGCCATGCACCTGAGTGCTGCTTCCAAGTCTTGATTTGCCTGTTCCACCTGGCCATTGGTTTGAGGGTGGAATCCTGATGAGAGACTACAGGTGGCCCCAGTGAGTTTGCAGAAGGCCCTCCAGAACTGCACAGTGAATTGAGGATCCCGGTTGGAGACGATGTCAGAGGGGAGTCCGTGTATGTGGAAGATGTGGAGGATGAGTAGTTCAGCAGTTTCTTTAGCTGTGGGAAGCTTGGGCAGAGGGATGAAGTGGACTGACTTAGAGAAATGGTCAATGACTGTGAGAATGCATGTGTTGCCACCTGAGTTGGGGAGTCCTGTGATGAAGTCCAGGGCGATGTGTGACCAGGGTCAATGAGAAGTCGGGAGGGGTCTCAGCAAGCTGGCAGGGGGTCAATTGGCTATCTTGTTCTGGGCACACATGTCACAGGCTGCCACGAACTCCTAGATATCTTCCTTGATCGATGGGCATGAGAAGTGTTGTTGAATGAGTGCCAGGATTCGAGCAGCTCCTGGGTGACAAGCCAACTTGGAGCCACCTGCAGCACCTGGGTTCGCAGAGAACAGGGAACAAACAGATGGTTACATGGTAAATTGCTAGAGTTACCAGCCCCGGGGTCCTGCTCCAGGGCCTTCTGCACTAACGTCTCTACCTCAAGTAGGACGACCCCCACCAGACAGCATGGAGGGAGGATGGTTTCGGGCTTTCTAGACTCCTCCTGGCAGGAAGAGGATATCCTTGACAGGGCATCCAGTTTGCCATTCTTGGAGCCTAGGTGGTAGGAGAGCGTGAACCAGAATCAGGAGAAGAAGAGAGACCATCGGGCTTGACGTGAGTTGAGACGTTTGGCGGACTTGAGGTATTCTAGATTTTTGTGGTCAGTCCAGACAATGAAGGAGAGAGCCAACCCCTTGAGCCAGTGTCTCCACTCCTCCAAGGCCAGCTTGATGGCCAACAGCTCTCTGTTGCCAATGTCATAGTTCTGCTCAGCAAGGGACAGCTGGCAAGAGAAGAAGGAGCAGGAGTGGACTTTGTTTTCATTGGCCCCCTGGGAGAGAACGGCTCTGACCCCGGACTCGGAAGCATCGACCTCCACAATAAACTGCTTGGCCGGGTCGGGTATGGTGAGGATGGGTGCTGTGGTGAACTTGCGTTTGAGCATGGAGAAGGCTTTCTCTGCTTCCTCCCCCCACTTGAACGGGCTCTTGATCAAGGTCAACGCCGTGAGAGGTCCAGCCACCATGCTGAAGTCTCGGATGAAGCGCCTGTAGAAATTAGCGAATCCCAGGAAACGCTGGAGCTATCACCATGAAGATAGGGTGGGCCAGTGAGCGACTGCCTCAAGCTTGAGAGGGTCCAACTGGATCCTTGCTGGGGAGATGATGAACCCCAGAAACAAGACAGAGCTCTGGTGGAACTCACTTTTTCCGCCTTGACAAACAGCTTATTCTCTAACAGGTGCTGGAGGACCTGCCGGATATGACCCCGATGTTCTTCCAAGGAGTGGGAGAAGATCAGGATGTTATCCAGGTACACGAAAATGAAGATGTTGAGATAGTCCCTTAAGACGTCATTCACGAGCGCCTGGAAGACTGCGGGAGCATTGGTCAGGCCAAAGGGGACTACAAGGTACTCGTAGTGACCTGTGGCGATGTTAAAGGCCGTCTTCCACTCATCTCCCTCCCTGATCCTGACAAGATGGTATGCATTACGTAGATCCAGCTTGGTAAATACCTTGGCTCCCTGGAGTAGTTCAAAGGCCATGGTCATGAGCAGTAGTGGGTAGTGGTTCTTGACTGTGTTGGCATTGAGACCTTGATAATCAATGCAGGGGTGGAGTGACTTGTCTTTTTTCTCCATGAAGAAGAATCCTGCCCCTGCTGGGGAGGAGGAAGGGCGGATGATCCCAGCTGCCAAGGACTCGGAAATGTACTTCTCCATGGCTTGCCTTTCGATGGGAGAGAGTAGAGTCGTCCTTTGGGTGGCGCCGTCCTGGGCAGGAGGTCAATTCCACAGTCATAAGGTCTGTGAGGAGGGAGGGACACTGCTCGGGTCTTACTGAAGACAAGCTTTAGGTCCAGGTTTTCCGGAGGCATGTGAGAGTGGTCGGGAAACTTGCTGGCTGAAGGCTGCGGTGGCTTGGCGGGAGGCAGAGCAGAGTTCAGGCAGGAAGCTAGGCAGGACTGGCTCCAGTCTAAGATGGAGTTGTTGGCCCAGTTTAGGTGGGGGTTATGCTGCATTAACCAAGGTAACCCTAGAACGATGGGTACGTGGGGGTCGTTCATGATGTGAAGTTGGATGGTTTCAGAATGATTACCGGAAATCCTTAGGGTGAGCAGGGTGGTGAGGTGGGTGATGGTGGTCAAGCCAGTGCCATTGAGTGTCAGGATGGTGAGAGGAACATCGAGAGTGAGTAGCAGGATTCCCAGACGCTTGGCGGTGGCAGAGCAGATCAGGTTCCTGTCCGCCCCTGAGTCAACAAGGGCCTGGAGGTGGTGATGACAGGGAGTAATGGTCGATCAGCGGGGGGCTGGTTTCGAGTGTTGCCCACCAGGGCCCCTTGATTCACTGGTGGGCTCGTCCTTTTAACGGGCAGGCTCAGCAGATGTGTCCCAGCTGACCGCAGTAGAAGCAGGCCCCTGTGCTCCACCAGTGCTGTCGTTCTTCAGCTAACACCCGAACCCGGTCTCCCTGCATGGGTTCGACGGACAAGGCGGGAGATGGAGAGGAGGTGAAGTTGGTGTGAGTCTTCTCTCTCCTCCGTTACTGGATACGGGCGTTGATACGGTTGGCGAGGTCCATAAGGCTGGAGAGGTCCGACGGCAGTTCCCGTGATACCAATTCGTCCTTAATGGCATCGGACAAACTGTGCAGGAACGCGTCGACCTGGGCGGACTCATTCCAACCGCATGATGCTGCCAACGTCTGGAACTCGATGGCATAGTCTGAGGTAGGCCGGGACCCTTGCTGCAGCTCCATGAGTTCTCTAGCCGCCTCCCGGCTGGACAAAGAGCAGTCGAAAGTTCACCTCATCTCCTTGGAGAAATCTTTGAAGTTGGAGCAGAAATGTGCATCGGCGTCCCAGACCGCTGTTCCCCACTCCCTGGCCTTGCCGATGAGGAGCATGATGGTATATGCTACCTGGGAGCATTCTGTGGGGAAGGCCAGAGGTTGCAGGTCTAGGATTAATGAGCATTGAGACAAGAAAGATCTGCAAGTACCTGGTTTTCTATCATAGGGTTGAGGCGCTGGAAGTCTCGGCTTGCAGAGAAAGGCGGTGGCAGGAGCTGGAGATGGCTGGGCAGGGGTAGGCATGGCTGGATAATGCTGCATCTGTATAATGAGGAGGTTGAGTGAGTCAGACAAGGTGACGAGGTTCTGATTGACTTGTCGTAGGTCTTGTTGATGGGTCCCGAGGAGAGTCCCTTGTTGTTGGACGGCTGTTCTCAGATGGGCGAATTCTGCTGTATCCATGCTGGCCAGAACATACTGTTAGGGTTGCTGGAGGTGTGGTGAATTAGGACCCAAAAGCAGAACATGCACACAGACAGTAATCCAAGAAGCATAGTGGGTTTAATTCAGAAAAGGACGTGGCAAAAATGTAAACAAAACTTGATTAAGAAACAATAATGTAAATAGTCCAGGTATAAAAAGAAAAGGTGAAACTTGACTTAAAAAATGAGGCAGGTAAAGACATGAAAAACACTTGAGGGAAAAAACATGAAAAAACCCTCTTGAGGCAAAAAACAGCTAGAGTCTACATACAAGACATTCTGGCACTGTCTGTGGCTGAGAACAACATTTAAAAAGGCAGCAGTGATGATCAGGAAGTGAATGCAGGTGAGCGCTCGCTGAATGGGGAAGCAGGCAGGATGGAATTCCTGGCCTGGATCAGAGCTGACATGGGAGATCCGCAAGCTCAGGAGCGGATGTCCAGGGCAGAGCATGATAGGTTGGATTATTGTAATGCCTTACTGTCTGGATGTTCCAATAAGTGCATAAACAAGCTCCAGTTAGTTCAAAATGCAGCAGCAAGAGTCCTTACTAGAACTAGAAAATATGACCACATCACCCCTGTCTTATCCACACTGCAATGGCTCCTAATCAAATTTCATATTGATTATAAAATACTACTATTGACCTTTAAAGCACTGAATGGTCTTGCACCACAGTACCTGAGTGAACTTCTGGTCCTCTATGACCCACCACGTCTACTTAGACCAAAAGGTGCAGGCTATCTGCTGGTACCTTGTATAGTGAAAGCTACATCAGGGGGCAGAGCCTTTTCTTACAAAGCCCCACAGTTATGGAATAGCCTTCCAAGTAATGTTCGGGAATCAGACACAATCTCAGCATTTAAGTCTAGGCTGAAAACATATCTGTTTAGTCAAGCCTTTTGTTAATGGTGTTTGAGGTAAAGGTGTAGATCTGGAGGGTCCTCAGACATAGAGTGTTTTGGTAAACTGGGATGTATGGATGCTGTTAGTCCCCCACTCGCTTGCTCACTCGAGTTTGTTGACGGTGTAGTGGCTGGCTGCTTAATGTCCCGGGGCTCTCTCATGCCTGTGTTACCTTCTGGTTCTCCCCTTTTAGTTATGCTGTCATAGTTAGTTGCCGGAGTCCCTGCTTGTACTCAGTGCAATATGTATACTGTTCCTACTTATTCAGGTGACATTGGGCATACCTAACAACCTGTGTTTTCTCCCCCCCCCCCAAATCTGTCCCTCTGAGGTACATGTCAGTCCTGGGATTGAGATGCTGACCTCTTTTGCTCCTTGGACCTGCCTGATCCATCCTGGTGCCCTGTGTCTGGTTGGAGTCTCATCGCATCGCTCCTGTGTAGGACGGCCCCATGTGGACAGTTGAAAGTCACACCTGGAGGACGCTCTGGACACTTACAGTAATGCTTTTATGTCTGAGCACTATGGTTGACTTGCTAACTTTAGGACTGCAGTTGTCATGAACAGTTTTGCACTCAAGTTTCCATCAATGAAGAGTTTATATCATCAATGAAACTGACTTCATGTTAAAACTGTTAATGTTATAGTCATGTTGTCTGTTGTTGCCCAAATGGGGATGGGTTCCCTTTTGAGTCTGGTTCCTCTCCAGGTTTCTTCCTCATGTCGTCTGAGGGAGTTTTTCCTTGCCACCGTTGCCACAGGCTTGCTCATTGGGGATAGATTAGGGATAAAATTAGCTCATGTTTTAAGTTGTTCAAATTCTGTAAAGCTGCTTTGCGACAATGTTTATTGTTAAAAGCGCTATACAAATAAACTTGACTTGGTGTAATATTCTGTTGAAATAACAACAAACAGCCAAGGAAAACAATCCAACCATACAAATGAGCTGACTAAGTGCAACTAAGTAGAGTAAAATAAAATTCCATGGCTAACCCAAAGTCATCATAACCAGGCTAGACAGTACACAGTCTGGGTTGGTCAAGACCGATACGCGATTACACCATGAGCAGGGAAGCAGGGGAGAGGTGCAGCCTGAAGAGGTGGGTCTTCAGTCTGTGCTTGAAAGTGGTCAGGGAGTCAGCAATTCTGACCTCGATGGGAACATCATTTCACCAATGGGGAGCCAGGACAGACAGCAGTCTTGAGTGGGCTGGGCAGGAGTAGAGAGGAGGAGGGGCCAGGCAACCAGTGGCCACAGAGTGTAGGGATTTGGCTGGCATGTAGGGTCAGATCAATCTCTAGAGATATGCCAGACCTAACCCCTTGACTGCCTGGTAAGCTAGCACCAACGTCTTAAATTTGATGTGAGCTGCAACAGGCAGCCAGTGAAGGGCAGCAAACAGAGGAGTCACATGCGAGGAACGAGGGAGGTTATCGACGAATTGGGCTGCAGAATTCTGGATGAGCTGCAGGGGTCTGATGGCAGATGCTGGAAGGCCGGCAAAGAGAGAGTTACAGTAGTCCAAGTAGGAGAGGATGAGCGCTTGGACCAGGAGCTGAGTAGAGTAGGTGGTGAGGAAGGAGCAGATCCTTCAGATGCTATAGAGGAGAAATCTGCACATTCGGGACACTGCAGCGATGTTTTCTGAAGAGGAGAATCTGTCATTGAACACCACCCTTAGGTTCTTTGTACTGGGTGAAGGTGGCATGGAGGTGTCCCCCAGGGAGATAACGAGGTCCAGGGTGGAGAGGATGGAGTGGGAATGTAGATCGCCTCTGTCTTGCCTGAGTTGAGCTTCAGGTTATGGTTGCCCATCCAGCTCTGGATGTCACACATGCAAGCAGAGACCTGTGTGTCAAAAGGAGGAAAAGAGAAACAATTGACTATCATCAGCATGGTAGGATAGACCATGAGCAGAGATAATTGGGCTGAATATTGGCTGTATAGGGAAAAGAAAAGTGGACCAAGGACTGAATCTTGAGGGACACCAATAGTAAGTGGGCATGGTGCTGACACTGTACCAGACCAGGTAACCTGGAAAGAGCAACTGAACAGGTAGGACTTGAAGCAATCCAGGGTTGTCCTGCAAATCCCCAGAGCTGATAGGGATGACAAGAGAATGGGGTGATCAACAGTGTCAAATGCAGCAGAAAGGTCTAGGAGAATCAGGACAGAGGAGAGTGAGGTGGCATGTGCTGCATGAAGTACTTCACTGACGGAGAGAAGCACAGTCTCAGTTAAGTGTCCAGCTAAGAAGCCAGATTGGTGAGGATCTAGGAGGTTGTTCTGAGAGAGAAAAGAGGAGAGTCAGTTTGCAGCAGCATGTTCAAGCATCTTAGATAGGAAGGGGAGAAGAGAAACTGGGCAGTAGTTCTGGATGACAGAGGTGTTTATGGTGGGGTTTTTTTCAGTAGAGGGGTGATGTGGGCTCATTTAAAGCTGGAGGAAAAGTATCCAGAGGACAAGGAGGAGTTGGCAAGGGAGGTGATAAAAGGGAAGATGTCAGGAATGAGAGTCTGAAATCAAGATGAGGGGATAGGGTCAAGGGCACAGGTGGTAGAACGGTGAGAGAGCAGGTGCTTGGGAGACATCAGATATGAAAAGAGGGGGAAAAGCAGAGAGCAGGGGGAAGAGACAGGGAGGGTGGGGAGGGAGAGGCAGGGGTGGTGAAGGAGTTACAAATGGCCACAATCTTTTCCTCAAAGAAGACCGTAATATCCTCTGCAGTGAAAGGGGACTGAGGTGCAGCTGTTGGAGAGCTGAGGAGAGAAGAGAAGACAGAGAACAATTGATGAGGATTAGAGATGGAGTTCTGAATTTTGTAATGATAAAATTTGATCTTAGCTGATGTGAGTGAAGCTGTGAACTCAGCAAGAAGGGACTGGTAATGAGACAGGTTGGCTGGGACCCTGGATTTTCTCCACTTCCTCTCGGCTGCTTGCAGGCTGCTTCTCCTGGAGCGAAGTGTTTTGAACATTCAGGGACTAGGAGGAGAAGATCTTGCTGGCCTGGAAACAAGAGGAGATAATGTGTTAAGTGATGAGGAGAGAGAGGAGGGCAGAGAAGATGCAGAAAATTCAGTGGGAAAATTGGAGAAGGATTCAAAGTGGGGGAGGGAAGCAATGACAGAGGAGGCAAGAGAGGATGGAGAGAGGGAGTGGAGATTATTACAGACTGTAACAGTGGGGCAAGGGGGGTGGAGAGGAAGATGGAGGGAAAATGAAATGAAGGTCAGACAGATGGTGAGGGGTAACTGTGGGATCAGAGGTAGAACAGTTTTTGAGGATGAGCAGGTCTAGAAGGTTGCCAGCTTTATGGGTTGGAGGTGAGTGCAGCAAAAAGAGATCAAAGGAAGGGAGTGGTGGAAGTAAGGCAGCAGAGTGGGAGGCTTTAATGTGAAGGATGAAGTCTCCCAGGAGCCGGTTCATCAAGGAAACATCATGGAGGGTGATAAATAACAATGACAGACAAGTTAACAGGAGAGAAGACTGAAACAGAGTGAAATTCAAAGGAGGAGATTGACAGGTAAGAAAGTGAAAGAGGTGAAAATTTCCATGACAGAGATATCAACAAACCAGTGCTACCACCATGATAACCAGATGGTCAAGGGGTGTGAGAGAAGGAGAAGGAGGTGGAGAAGGCTGCACGTGTTGTGGTGTTATCAGGTGAATTCCAGTCAGTGTAAGGATGTGGAGGGACAGGAGGGAGGCATAGTGTTGGTAACTCGCCAGCGCCCCCTATAACGATCCCACAATTTCCTTGCGCGCTCCACCCGGATGTGACGTGAAGTGGAACTGCTTTAACTGTATCGAGAGCGCCTCGATTCGCTCTCTCATGTTCTGACTACTGGAGTGGTCGGACGGACTGTAGGCACGCAAGCTACAGTGTTGAGACTAACCGCTATTGTCTGAGAACAGCCTGTTCAAATTAGTTTCGGCCGAACTTTTGAACGACCCGCTAAGTTTCAGCGATATAGTGGTTTCGATTCTAAACCTTTGCAAAGTTTAACTACAGTTAAGTAGTTTTCCACGCTAAGAGGCATTTGCGGACAGCTTCGCTCCTCTCAGCCTTTTTCTCGTCGACGCATCACCGGAGGTTTCTCCTGAAGCACCGTGGGCCAGCTAGGCCTTCATCTCCCTGCTTCGTTAGCCGCGGTTGGACGCAACGCGCCGCTAACCTCCTCTCCTCGGACTGCGACCCTCAGCGCGGACATCGGAGAAAGAACTTCCATCGCATTGAGTAGGCACTTGGGCAAATTTTTAATTTGTAGCTTATTCAGATGGTTGTTAGGGTCATGTTTAAGCTTTGAGCTATTTAGCATACCCGCTCAGACACGGAAGGTGTTTGTTTGTTTTTATTGTTTGTTTGTTTGTTTTTATTGTTTGTTTTTATTGTTTGTTTTGGTTCTGTTTTTTCTCTTTGAACTTGTTAGACAGGGTATCTTGCATGATATCTTTCCTTAACTCCATTGCTAGCTTCCCTATCTGATTAGCAGCGCAGCGACAAGTTTGTTATTTTAAGCTCCGAGGCTAGACCGCTACAAGGCCTAGTTCTCTCCATCCAACACATATACACACTCTCTCACACTCTCTCTCTCTCTCTCGCGTTGAGTTCTTTGCCTAGATAGTCTGTTGGAAATTAAGTGCAGTGTTTGGATCCAGCTGTAGCGTGGTCAGATTCTCCTTAGCAACTTATTGCTAGCTACCTCAGGGTGATACGCTAGCTGGTAGGCTTGTGTTCTCGACTAGGCCTGCAGGCGCCATCTTTCCGACGCCATTTTGATACCTTCCTCATTGAGTTACCTGTGATACGACACCTAGGCACTGACCGCCATTTTGTTTAAGCATTGCCAGAGTGGCTAGTCATTAGCATCTGCCCACAGATACCTACACAAAGCACACATTAGCCACAGAGCTAATCCTTTGTTCTATTTAGCTAACATTCCTTTGTTTTAGCTAACATTCCTTTGTTTTAGCTAACGACAAGCTAGGTCACACACACACACACCCACCTCCACACACACGCACACAAGGGATTCTTTTCTTTTTTCTTCTATCTCTTTCTCTCTCTCTTTCCCTCAAATTTATAGTCCAGGTGTAATTGTTCCATTGTTTTGTCTTGTTATTACCTTTGCTGACATTGAATGTATTTTGAGTTTATTATTATTAGTGAGTAGTAGACAAATAAAAGCTAATTAAAATTAATTGCATTTTACTTGTTCCTGTTGTTTATTCACAAGGTCAACTATTTAGAACTCCTTTTTCCTTCAGAATTTAGCTTTTGTATACAACTGGGTTTCCCATCTAATACAGAGCTACCATTAATCTTGAGTGTAACCATTCACGGTGAGTATTAAGATTAATAATTTAAGATTTTATGAGACTGATCTTTATTTATAAATTGATTAATTTAATTATCAATTATTACATAATTTATAATTTAATTAATCCCAATTCAACCTACATTAAAGTGGTGCCCCGTGTGAGGATTAGTTTAATGACCTTGTGAATCTCTCAACAATAACTTGTAAACTGCTGTATACCCAAAATCAACTGCCAAGGTATAACACAGATGACTTTAATGGTGAATCATTAACAGTGTGTTAATCACAGAACTGAAATTCAGCTGCCAACCACAGTTAGCTGATAAACTGGTTTAATTGATTAGTACATTAGAGTAATATCTAATCCAAGTACTTAATTAATATTATTAATAATAATAATCATTATTGTTAACTAATTATTAATTGAGCTAATTAATACAAGTGAAACATTAGTGAAAACAAAGTAGCTAAGAAACCACATCAATTATTTAGCAACTTGGATTAAATTAAATTCTAACCTAATCAACCCCTAGTATTAATTTCCTTTAAGTTAATTAATACATTTCGAACAAAATGTCGCGTTCCCCATCAAGGGAGTCAGAAGGGCCCCTCCTCTCTCTCTTCGACGTTGTAGGCGATTTAGGCCAAGTCCCGGAGGATAGGAGAAATTACTTCTGTGATCTGGACCAAAAGGCTCGCTTTGATGAAATACACATAGCCGTTAGGGAACTTAAGGAGCGTACTATGACTCTCCCAGAAGGGCTACCCAAATTGTTCATGATCTACTATAAGGAAATGGAACATGTGTGTATGACCCTCGAACAAGAGAAAAGAACACTAAAACGACAACTGGCCGAAGCTCAAAGGAGAGCAGAAAGCGCGGAGAGTAGCCTCGTGGGCCTGAGAGCCACACAAGATGAACTAAAGCGCGAAATAGAATACCTCAGAGAAGAAGTGACGCAAGCACGTCGCTCAGATGAGGGATCGGCCAAACCCTCCCAAGAACAGAGTTCCGCTCTGGAGGAGGAAGAACCTGAGCTTAGAACGGTAGATCAGACACCGCACTCAAGCTCAACTCGCGTGAAAGTCGCGCGATCGCCACCTCGTGGCGCTGGGAGTTTTTACTTTACTCCCCACTACACCCCCTCGCGCTTCAATATCGCTGCAGCCTCTAGCCCGCAGAAAACGCCGCGCTACGTACCCTCAGACTCCTCTGACGGAGAGGCCGCCTCCAAGCCGAAACGCAGACATAGGCGATATGAGAGCAGCTCAAATAGCGAAGACAGCGAGGACCCCTACGGGTCAAAATCAAAACGCCTCGTCGCAGAACGCAAAACTAGGATCCGCCAAATCGACGCCCTTGCGAAAGACATAGAGCGTTTTGAGCCGGAAAATCATAGACACCGAAGCGTTAATGATTATTTCCGGGAAATCGAGCGTAGCCTCCTGGACCTGCCAGAGGCTACGTCGCATGAAAAGGCCAGACTAGTCTGGAAAACTTTAGGTAGTGGCGTACGAGCATTCGTTGAGACCTTACCGCAGTCAGTCCTCGACAACTACAAGAAAATACGTAAGTACTTGAAAGAGGAATACTCGTTGTACGAGGATGAGACTGCTGCGACGATGGGTGCTATTCTGATCAGACAGAAACGAAGCGAACACCCTCGCGAGTACTACCGTCGGCTCCGTGCAGCGTACTTTCAGGGCAGAAGCGAGCCCGGGCTAGAGGAAGATCGCAACTTCAAGTCCCTCTTCCTCCATAACCTTCACCCGTGCATCCGTAACCAAGTAACACTCGCGTGTCGCCAGCGCCCCCATACTATGAGAGAAATGCGTCGCACTGCACAACTAACGTGGGAGACGTTCGTCCGACCCACGGACCGCCACGAGGACGATCCCAGAGTCCTCAGCCTATATGAGCAGGAAGATCAGTCCTTAGGCCTAGAAGGGGGTGAAGCCCCAAACCGCGGGCCCCCTTGGGCGAACCCAAACCCCGGCCACCAGACGTCGAGTCAACCCAAAGGTAACTGGAAAGTTCGACAGGCTGGAGCCAAGGGGGAACAGGGCTCCAACGCCCACGGGCAAGGTAACCGCAAACCTGGCAGTCACGGCCCTAAATCTCAGAATAGCGGACAGTCAAGGCCCCATCGCAACTCCTCTCGAAGGGAGCGGAGCCCTAAGCTAGCTACCGCTAAACAAGCCAACCAAGAGCCACTTGGGATGGCAGAACTGAGGGCTGAATTAGCACGGATTAAACAAGCCAACCAAGAGCCGCTTGGGATGGCAGAATTGAGGACCGAATTAGCACGAGTTAAACAACTGCTGAGCAATAAGAACAGGAAGGGTAAGCCGAGCAAGGACAGGGACGAACCGTCAGCATGACTAGGCCGGGACCCATCCCCACCACCACCGCGTGTCTACCTCGTGGGGTGGGGAAAGGACCCCTGCCCAATAGGCAGCGATGAGTTGAAACCACCCCCTCCGTTAGTGAAGCCTGACCCGCAGGATGCACCCCTGACGCAGTTTCTTGGAGATTTGGTTAGGAAAGGCAACGCCAAGCGTATCTATACCCCAGTGGTGGTAGAAGGCAACGTTTCCCTCCAAGCTCTCTTGGATACCGGGTCAGAAATCACCCTGATGTGTTCCAAAGTCTTTGCAGAGGTTTCTGATGCGCGGCGCGCGCAAGGTAGACCCATCAGAACCGAACGTTGTGACGTCAACTTGGTTAGCTTCACCCAGAATCAAGCCCCAGTAACAACCATTGCATGGTTAGAACTCACCTTCCAGGGCATGTCCATCACTCACCCCACTTACATCTGCTCTGTCGGTGTAGAACCGTTCCTCATTGGCCAAGACCTACTAGATAGGCTAGCGCCCCTCATTGACTGTCGTCGTGGGCAACTGTGGGCCCAGGTCGCGTCCCCACAGACCCCAGATCCTCGTCGTCACGATCGAGCCTGTTGCGATGAAGTTAGCGTGGAGGCTACTCCACCGATAGCTGAGTCAGGGCAGGTCCCCGAGAACCTCGAGACCACTCCGCTCCCCCCTGAGCCGAGTCAAGACGCACCAAACTCAACCGACACTCTTCTCAACCGCAACGTGCTTGATGGCCACCCGTCTTTCCTTTGCTTTCTTGGCGAATCTGCCCCAACCAGGTACTACCCCTGGATATCTGGCCACATTGCTGTCAACGGCGTCACGGCACCTGGCGTCAGGTTAGCGCTTTGGTCAGAGAAGTCAGCCATCAGCCAAACGTGGTTCGACATAGTGCGTCAGAGCACTCCTTCCCCTGTCTTTGTGCAGAAGAGCCACCGGCTACTGTCAGCCGAACAACCCCAGAGCCCCATCAAAGCCACAGGCGTCTGCGCCGTGTCGCTCGCCATCGGTCAGAGAGAATTCCTTCATTTCTTGAGTGTCGTCCCCGGACTTCCTGACCCACTGGTCATTGGGGCAGACATCTTGGTCAGACTGGGAGCCCAACTGGACCTAGTCAACCGGGTCATCTGGACCCAAGCCGACGCTGCTAAGCACCCGTTCCAAGCTGACCCGGAACAAATGCGGTCAGGACAAACGATTCCCCAAGCCTGCCATGTCACTAGCGAATTTGACATTGTCATTCCCGCTAGGACTGCTGGTTCCCCTCTTAAGCTGGTCATCATGAAAGACCAACAGTTTCGTAGCTCCCAGGCGTTCTTCCAGCCTCTCAGATTCTTCATGGAGCTCGATTTAGCCGTGTGTGGGACTCCGCTGCTTGAAGTGAGTCATCGTTCCGCTTACCTCCTGGTTCAAAACTCCACGCGGGACGCCATCACGATCCCCGCCCGTCGGCCTTTAGGCCTTCTGATAGACCAGGCATTCCATGACTTTGAACTCACCATTCCAGTCATCGGTGAGCTGCCAACGCCGGACACTCATTCCGATCCAGTGGAACCTCCCTGGATCACTCTTCCTTTCCACATGATCCACGTCGAACCTCACGACATGCTTCGCGACGAGCGCATAGTCATGACCAGAACTGACACCCCGAAACACATGCTGGTGTATGCTCTTGCCACGCAATCGAGCAACGACACCCCTGCAACTGAGGTCGTTGATTCAGCTCTAGGTGAACCGTACCCAGGCTTCGAACGAGAAGTTCAACAACAGCTGGTGAAAGCTGACAGCCTGACCACGGACGCCCAGAGACGACAGCTCCGTGAACTGTTCTACGACTTCAAGGCGATCTGGGCGCGAGATTCCAATGACTGCGGAGTCACGGACATCCACACCGTCCGAATCCCAACAGATCCGAACGCTCCACCGACGTTCGTGCGGCAATACAAAATCCCGTTAGCCGCATACGACTCAATACAAGAAACACTGGACACTCTGCTGGAAAAGCAGATCATTCGTGAGTGTAACTCGACTTACAACTCCCCCTTGTGGCCGGTGCTGAAACCGAACGGCAAGTGGCGTCTCACCATTGACTATAGGCAGCTGAACAAGCAAGTGCCCTTGTCAAGATGGCCCATGATCCATCTGGATCAAGAACTTGCCAAGGTGAAGGGTGCAAAGTTCTTCTCCACCGCCGACGTGGCGAGTGGATTCTGGACCATGCGCGTGGATCCAGCTGACCAGCACAAGCTGGCCTTTTCCTTTGGGAACCGCCAGCTAACTTTCAACCGATGTCCGTTCGGCTACGCGAACTCCCCCGCTGAATTCAACATCTTCTTGCATAAGGCAATGAGCGATGCCGCAGCTCGTGGCAACTTGATCTATGTCGATGACATCCTCATTAGGTCACAGACTTTTGATGCACACCTCGAAGAGATACGCCATGTTCTGTCTCAGCTGTCCAGAGCAGGAGCGAAGCTCTCTGTCACCAAAGGGCAGTGGTGTCGCACCAAAGTTGAATACGTTGGACTGTGCGTCGGGCCAGATGGCATTGAACCCCAGTCAGGGAGGGTGCGGGCTATCCAAGACATCAAAGCCCCATCCAACGTACCCGAACTCAGGAGCTTCTTAGGGGTCTGCAACTACTCCCGACAGTTCATTGAGGACTACGCGGACATAGCACGACCGCTCACCGAGCTCCTCCGGAAGGATAAACCCTTCCAGTGGAGTGACCCTCAAGAACTCGCGTTCAAGAGCATGAAGCAGAAGCTCTGCTCCGCTCCCTGCCTCGCGTATCCCGACAAAGACAAACCGTTCTTCTTGGAGGCTAGTTTCTCCACCCACTGCCTGAGCGCTGCACTGTCACAGCAGCATGACAAAGATCGCCGTGTCGTAGCATACGCCAGTCGGCCCCTCAGTGCTGTGGAGTTTAAATTTTCAGACTGCGAAAAAGCCCTGCTGGCCACGGTCTGGGCCGTTGAACACTTTCGCAGTTACATTGGTGGCCAGAAGGCGGTGATAGAGACCAATCATCAACCGGTCTCGTTCTTGAACAGCCAGAGGCTGAGAGAGGGAAGAGTTTCGAACAGTCGCATTGCAGCTTGGATGATGGCACTACAGGGCTACGACGTCGAGGTGAAGTACGCCCAGAACCACAAGATGGCGCTTGGCCGAGGCCTGGCGGAATGCCAGCATTGCGACTGCGAGAATAGTCCGGATCAAACCGAACTAACAACCGTACCTGCTCTCCCCTCCGACCACCACTACTATGACGAGAACGTCTGCAAAGACCTCCCCACCGCTTACATAGATGGATGCTCATTCCATCATGAACGCAAAGTCCAAGCCGGTGTCGGTATCGTATGGGCGAACGGCCCTATACAAGGGAAATACCAACATCGACTCGGGGCTAAGACTAGCCAATATGCGGAGGTAGCAGCCGTGCTCATCGTCCTGCAACAAGCTGCCCGTGAGAACATCAAGCGGTTAGTCCTCTGCTCTGATTCAAATTATGCCAGGCATAGCTTCGTCTCACACTTTCCCTCGTGGAAGGTGCGGGACATGAAAAACGCAAGGGGCAAGGAAGTGAAACACTCCGAACTCTTCCTAGCATGCGATCGACTCGTAACCGAACAGGGAATGTGCGTCTATTGGAAGAAGGTGAAGGGACATTCTCAAGTCCCAGGACCTGACAAAGTCGGTAACGATGAGGCAGATGGCCTCGCCAAAGCGGGAGCCGTAGACGGCCCCCTTTGGGAATTTCAGCCGCCATGGCTTCCCGAGACGCCACGCCATGACGTAACCGCGATTACTCGCCGACAGGCTAGAGCAGGTCAAACTGACGCAGTACCCCAAGCAGGAACAGTGCAACTCGGCCGACTGCCCCAGGATGCCGACCTGGTGTCTATGCAGGAAAGGGATCCCGTGATCCACCAAATCCGTAAGTTCCTTGCGGACCCCGTGGCGTCCCCAATTTCCCCACAAGAGTTGCAACAGTCCCGAGACTTAAATCACCTTCACAATCTCAAAAACGGCTTAAAACTCGAGAAAGGACTCCTGGTGTACACACCACGCAACCAGGGACCTCCCCGGTGGGTCGTGCCCACAGATCATAGGGGGGTCATGTTGCAGTACGCTCACGACAGCCCGTGCGGGGGCCATAGGAACGCTCAGGCGACCTACCAGACACTCCAACAGATTGTCTATTGGCCCTTCATGATTCAGGACGTTACCGAGTATGTTAAAGGGTGCTTGATTTGCTGCCAATTCCGACCAGCCCAACCGTTGAACCGCGCCCCACTGCAAAGCAAAGGCATCTCATTCCCCTGGTCTAATCTCCAGATAGACTGGGTCGGACCGGTGCCGAAATCAGCTCGAGGTAATAAGTACCTCCTGACCGTCACTTGCGCGTTCACGAAGTGGGTGGAATGCTTGCCCGCCCCAAACGAAACCGCAGAGACCACCGCTCTCCTTCTTATGAACCATGTGTTCAGCCGTTGGGGCTTGCCCCTATCCATTGATTCCGACCGAGGTACTCATTTCACCGCAGAGGTCATGAGAGTGTTGTGGGAGATGCTCGGAGTCGAGGCAAAATTCCACATCGCGTATCATCCTCAGTCTTCCGGTCAGGTCGAACGCGCCAACCAAACCATCGTGAGCATGCTTCGCAAGTATGTGAGTCACCATGGCAAAGATTGGGACATCAAACTCCCTCTGGTGCTGATGGCCATTCGGTCCACTCCTCACCGCACCACCGGAGTCACCCCGTTCGAAATGATGACTGGCCGTGAAATGGTTCTTCCCTTACACCTCCTCTACCGACCAGAGGACCTAAGCGTTGCCACTGCGTACACCGCACACCAGTACGTCACCGACTTGCAACGCCACTTGCAGGCCACGTTTGCGTGGGCCCAGGAACACCTCGAAAAGAGTGCGAAAGGACAGAAAGCTTACTACGACAGAAAGGCGACACACCGTGAGTACGAAGTAGGCGACAGAGTCCTATACTTCAATTTCACCAAACCGGTAGGAGTAGCCAGAAAATTCTTACCCCGTTGGTCCGGCCCTTTCGAAATCGTCGGTAAACTGTCCCCCGTCGCCTACCGCATCAAAACTTCGAAGCCCAGCCAGGCGCCTTCGTATAGATGGGTCCATAGCAACCAAATAAAGCTTTTTGAGCAGTCCACACTCCATAGGGGGGTGGACAAACAATAAGTTATAGCCTGCCCAACTTAGTTGCATGCCTCTCAATCCATAAGCGTGCATCTATAAGTAACCACCCTCGTTATCACTCAAATCGGAATAACAAACTCCTGTATGTTGCAGAATGGCCCCTCTCTGGATCCTCGGTATCTTCCTAGTCCTGCAGACCACATTGGCCGGTAACATAGTGGAACCAGGTCCGCCGAGTGGCATTGTTCTCCAAGATGCCCCAGGACTGCTCCTCACCAATTGCCGCGTCCATACCCAGCGCGTGTACACCCGCCTCGATCCTTGGGACGTGTACCGTAAGCATTTTAGATCGCCCACACAAACAAACCTCGAAACCGGGCCTGACTCCGAGATTGGGTCCAACATCGAACACGCCAAGCGTACCACAGTTCACATGCTCGAACAGTTACAGAAGTTCATAGTCACTGAGGAGGAACTCAGCGGCAAAACACGCCCTAAACGGTTCCTCGGAGGACTACTTACTGCTGCATCCGCCATTGGCTCTCTGTTCTCAATGGGCCTCTCTGCCGTTAACACCGTTAGCCTAACCGCGGTCAAACGAGAAATGAACATTCTTAAGGAAGAAATGCCAGAAATCCAGGGTAGACTACTAACTCAACAGGAGGAGCTGCAGGGCCTAGGCAAAACCCTGCAGGGAACCATACTAACCGTTAACATGCATTCTACATTAATCAAGAACACAGTACATGCCGTAGACAGGCTAGCGACAATCATGAGAAGCGAGGTCAAGTACGTCCGAGTAATCCGAGACCTAATGCAGGACCTGATGAGAGAAGTAAGTAGCTCTCTCAGCACCCTGAGTGGAGGTAAAATCCCACCATATTTGATACCCCTCAGCATGGTTGACAGCATACTCCGATCTACTACCACGACTAACGTTTACTCATCACAGATTCATCTGGCTTATAGTCTTGGCAGTGCTATCCCCATTTTTGTGAACCCTCAAAACCTAGAAATAGGCTTCATCCTCAATCTCCCCGTTATTGAACGGCAAAACATATACAGAATCAAATCTGTCCTTAATGTAGGTTTCTGGAACAACGACGTACACGTACGTTTGCAGACACCTCCCACCATAGCCTATCACGATGACAACCCCTCTATCTACCTCGTCCCTAACTTAGACATGTGCATCTCTACCAAAGATATCCACTGGGTCTGCCCCAGCAATCCCTTTATCCGAGACACCACAGACCGTCTCTGTGGATTGACAAAAGTCCCCGAGCAGAAGTGGGCAGGCAAATTGTCTATTAAAGATGAAGGAATAGGAACTAGAGTAGAAAGAGCTGGTAATCGGTGGCTAATCAACACTCCCCAAACTGAGATTCTGGTATCATATGATCAACATAACACTGCCACTAGAATGAAGATCCCTAACGAAACCTCTCTCCTAAGTGTCCCACTAGGAGCCACTGTTCACGTGGGTGACATCACCCTCCATCACCTTAGCGCTGACCAGTATGAGACCGAGATAGAAATGCCCGATGCCTTCCCAGGTCACGAACTTGAGATAAACTCCACCCTCCAAGCACAACTACTGCTGGAAGGGACCAAAACCGTGCAATTCGATCTTAAGCCCACTGGCATCGCTACCACTTTCTTGAATAACCGCGCAAACCCTTCGTCCGATCAAGGATCTTTAATAAGCCGAATTGCGCTGGGATTTCTAGCTAGCGGTTGGGTTATCACAGTCTTCATAGCCATCACTCTACACAGGTACATACTGACACTACACCGCAAACTGGACAAAACGATCTACGCACCTGAGAAATTAGATCGTGGCATTGTCCGATTCTCCATCAGGCCTAAGGCCTCCACTAACTTTCTTGAAGAGTAGGCTTGCTAACACGCTAACTAACCCCTCTTTTCCATTTTCCTTTATGGAGTTTTGATTATTTTTGTTTGCTGTGTGAAATATTGTATGTAGAAGGTAGTTAAGTAGCCATAGTGTAATTGTTTTCATGTCCAAGTGCCTATGCTTTCATGCCCAAGTGCCTATGCATCTTATGGACTGTATGAAATGAATTGAACTGTTGAACTGTGTCTGAAAGACTTTTCACAGAAAGGACCCTTGGAACTACCTCATTGTGGAACTACCTCATTGTGGATTACTAGGGACCGTGGGTCGCAGACTAAACACCATGTGCCCATAGGGTATCACTCCTTTCAGCGCCTATGGCCAAGGGGGGAATGTTGGTAACTCGCCAGCGCCCCCTATAACGATCCCACAATTTCCTTGCGCGCTCCACCCGGATGTGACGTGAAGTGGAACTGCTTTAACTGTATCGAGAGCGCCTCGATTCGCTCTCTCATGTTCTGACTACTGGAGTGGTCGGACGGACTGTAGGCACGCAAGCTACAGTGTTGAGACTAACCGCTATTGTCTGAGAACAGCCTGTTCAAATTAGTTTCGGCCGAACTTTTGAACGACCCGCTAAGTTTCAGCGATATAGTGGTTTCGATTCTAAACCTTTGCAAAGTTTAACTACAGTTAAGTAGTTTTCCACGCTAAGAGGCATTTGCGGACAGCTTCGCTCCTCTCAGCCTTTTTCTCGTCGACGCATCACCGGAGGTTTCTCCTGAAGCACCGTGGGCCAGCTAGGCCTTCATCTCCCTGCTTCGTTAGCCGCGGTTGGACGCAACGCGCCGCTAACCTCCTCTCCTCGGACTGCGACCCTCAGCGCGGACATCGGAGAAAGAACTTCCATCGCATTGAGTAGGCACTTGGGCAAATTTTTAATTTGTAGCTTATTCAGATGGTTGTTAGGGTCATGTTTAAGCTTTGAGCTATTTAGCATACCCGCTCAGACACGGAAGGTGTTTGTTTGTTTTTATTGTTTGTTTGTTTGTTTTTATTGTTTGTTTTTATTGTTTGTTTTGGTTCTGTTTTTTCTCTTTGAACTTGTTAGACAGGGTATCTTGCATGATATCTTTCCTTAACTCCATTGCTAGCTTCCCTATCTGATTAGCAGCGCAGCGACAAGTTTGTTATTTTAAGCTCCGAGGCTAGACCGCTACAAGGCCTAGTTCTCTCCATCCAACACATATACACACTCTCTCACACTCTCTCTCTCTCTCTCGCGTTGAGTTCTTTGCCTAGATAGTCTGTTGGAAATTAAGTGCAGTGTTTGGATCCAGCTGTAGCGTGGTCAGATTCTCCTTAGCAACTTATTGCTAGCTACCTCAGGGTGATACGCTAGCTGGTAGGCTTGTGTTCTCGACTAGGCCTGCAGGCGCCATCTTTCCGACGCCATTTTGATACCTTCCTCATTGAGTTACCTGTGATACGACACCTAGGCACTGACCGCCATTTTGTTTAAGCATTGCCAGAGTGGCTAGTCATTAGCATCTGCCCACAGATACCTACACAAAGCACACATTAGCCACAGAGCTAATCCTTTGTTCTATTTAGCTAACATTCCTTTGTTTTAGCTAACATTCCTTTGTTTTAGCTAACGACAAGCTAGGTCACACACACACACACCCACCTCCACACACACGCACACAAGGGATTCTTTTCTTTTTTCTTCTATCTCTTTCTCTCTCTCTTTCCCTCAAATTTATAGTCCAGGTGTAATTGTTCCATTGTTTTGTCTTGTTATTACCTTTGCTGACATTGAATGTATTTTGAGTTTATTATTATTAGTGAGTAGTAGACAAATAAAAGCTAATTAAAATTAATTGCATTTTACTTGTTCCTGTTGTTTATTCACAAGGTCAACTATTTAGAACTCCTTTTTCCTTCAGAATTTAGCTTTTGTATACAACTGGGTTTCCCATCTAATACAGAGCTACCATTAATCTTGAGTGTAACCATTCACGGTGAGTATTAAGATTAATAATTTAAGATTTTATGAGACTGATCTTTATTTATAAATTGATTAATTTAATTATCAATTATTACATAATTTATAATTTAATTAATCCCAATTCAACCTACACATAGGCAGAGATGAAGTCAGCCTTCTGTGTGGCAGACTGGCAGTTCCATAATCCAGCAGTGATCCAGAAGTTGTCAGTGGAGGTAGATGAGGTTGGAAAGGCATTGTCCTTGTGGTGGTGGTGGTGTGTGTGTGTGTGGGGGGGGGCATGATAATGGAAGCACCTTCCATGGGTGAAAGCACAAAAAGGAATGGGGTAGAGACTGTACAGGTTATGGCAAAGGTAGGAGAGGAGGAGAGATTTTAGGAAGGAGCTTTGCTTGAAACCACACTAAAAGCCCTACTAATTTGCAAATGAAAAACAGCTGATTGCTTGTGCAATCAAAACAGCCAGAAAATATTTAGTTAAAATGAAACTGATAGGCTAATCCCATTGAGGAGCTAAACAGATGTAAACATAAGGTAATATTTTCACTGTGAATATTTATTGTGTAATGGTGCAAAGTGAGAGAGAGAGAGAGAGAGAGAGAGAGAGAGACTCTGCCCTTAGGGCAGAGTCAATCCCGCCAGCAAAAATAGGGAAAAAAAGAAGCGATCTCACCTCTTCAGATGTTGGTTTTAGTCCTACAATACATTCCTCAAAAAGGGCGTAGAGGAGCAAATTAATCCATAAACGTGTAGCATTCAATTTATTCCGGACCATTAAAGACGCCGCCTTCCACGTAGAATCATACGTCATCCTCGCCGCCATATTGGATAGGTCAAAGCGGAGAATAAAGATTCATGCGCTGCCTTTAACTGTACCAACAGGTTTACCGTCCAAACGAGATCACATGGGATTACCTTTCACAGGTGAGAAACAACAAATTAATCCATCAACGTGTAGTATTCAATTTATTCCGGACCATTAAAGACGCCGCCTTCCGCGTAGAATCATACGTCATCCTCGCCGCCATATTGGATAGGTCAAAGCGGAGAATAAAGATTAGCTGCGTTTAACTGTACCAACAGGTTTGCCGTCCAAACGAGATCACATGGGATTACCTTTCACAGGTGAGACTGGAAAAATACTTTTCATTGTATTTGGTCATTATAATGTAATTTTACGAACAGATTTTCCTGACTTTGTGGCTAATATGAAGTCTCGCGCATAATAGTTTACGCGCATGCGTTCTTACTTCTATTGTTCTGGTGTCTCCGAAGGGACCGTCTTACAGCGCCCCTAGAGGTGTGGCATGTGTATTGCATCGTTTTCAGCAAGCGTTGCGTTGCCATATGGACCTGATATTTTATTGATCGTTGCCCATTTGGACGCGATATATTTTTAAATAACATCTCATTGCTGTTGTCGTGTGGATGTAGCCTAACAAGCAACAGATAAACACAGAGTATTTAACAGATACAAGCAACAGATAAACACAGAGTATTCTAATTACAAAAACAATTGGCAACACACAGAAAACTTAGGCTACATCCACACGACAACGGCAACGAGATGTTATTTAAAAATATATCGCGTCCAAATGGGCAACGATCAGTAAAATATCAGGTCCATATGGCAACGCAACGCTTGCTGAAAACGATGCAATACACATGCCACACCTCTAGGGGCGCTGTAAGATGGTCCCTTCGGAGACACCAGAACAATAGAAGAAGTAAGGACGCATGCGCATAAACTATTATGTGCGAGACTTCATATTAGCCACAAAGTCAGGAAAATCTGTTCGTAAAATTACATTATAATGACCAAATACAATGAAAAGTATTTTTCCAGTCTCACCTGTGAAAGGTAATCCCATGTGATCTCGTTTGGACGGCAAACCTGTTGGTACAGTTAAACGCAGCTAATCTTTATTCTCCGCTTTGACCTATCCAATATGGCGGCGAGGATGACGTATGATTCTACGCGGAAGGCGGTGTCTTTAATGGTCCGGAATAAATTGAATACTACACGTTGATGGATTAATTTGTTGTTTCTCACCTGTGAAAGGTAATCCCATGTGATCTCGTTTGGACGGTAAACCTGTTGGTACAGTTAAAGGCAGCGCATGAATCTTTATTCTCCGCTTTGACCTATCCAATATGGCGGCGAGGATGACATATGATTCTACGCGGAAGGCGGCGTCTTTAATGGTCCGGAATAAATTGAATGCTACACGTTGATGGATTAATTTGCTCCTCTACGCCCTTTTTGAGGAATGTATTGTAGGACTAAAACCAACATCTGAAGAGGTGAGATCGCTCCTTTTTTTCCCTATTTTTGCTGGCGGGATTGACTCTGCCCTAAGGGCAGAGTCTCTCTCTCTCTCTCTCTCTCTCTCTCACTTTGCACCATTACACAATAAATATTCACAGTGAAAATATTTTGTAAGCGCGTTTCATGAACCAAGTTATAGGATTTGTTGACAACTCGCATCGCATCGCAATGAGAAGATCATTGGCACTACTGGTGTTAAGAATCAGACCATTTCATAAATGAATATTTTGCTGTAGAGCTGCAGTGTTTGTACAATTGCATGTTTTTGCTTCACTATTACTGTCTCAAAAAGATTGCGTTACTGTCCCGTTCTCAAAAAGATTGCGTTTTGGGCACCCAAAACGCCGGTGCCGTGTGGACGCCAGGCCTAAACGATAAGCAATTGTATCGGAGTCACCTGAATCCGTTGCCATGTGGACAGGGCCTTAGCTTGCTCTAGAACTATTCCGTAGCTCCTGTAGCCAATGACTCAACCATCTCATCTCATCTCATCTCATCTCATCTCATCTCATCTCATCATCTCTAGCTGCTTTATCCTGGTCTATAGGGTCGCAGGCAAGCTGGAGCCTATCCCAACTGACTATGGGCGAAAGGCAGGGTACACCCTGGACAAGTGGCCAGGTCATCACAGGGCTGACACATAGACACAGACAACCATTCACACTCACATTCACACCTACGGTCAATTTAGAGTCACCAGTTAACCTAACCTGCATGTCTTCGGACTGTGGGGGAAACCGGAGCACCCGGAGGAAACCCATGTGGACACGGGGAGAACATGCAAACTCCGCACAGAAAGGCCCTCGCCGGCCACGGGGCTCGAACCCGGACCTTCTTGCTGTGAGGCGACAGAGCTAACCACTACACCACCGTGCCGCCCCGCACTCAACCGTGTCATTGAAAATTAATTTTCTGCATTCACACTTGAACTTCTTCCCTGTTGATCTTGGTCCAGTCAATGGAGAACATGGTGAAAGGTTTTGCGAAGATATTGCGACCATGGAAAAGCAGGGCAATTGGAATCCATCAGTGCTGGCTGACTATTGTTTGGCCACTGATATGAGAGGCACCAGATGTTGAGTACAAATAAAAATTATGTGCAAAACATTTTAATCTCAGTTGAACTCAGTTGAACATGTGTCAGCATCACTATGCAATTAAATTATTTTAATGTTCCTCTAAATACCTACATGATACAGCAAATTTTGTGTTCATCTTGACACTGTCTATAATAATCTCAAAATTTTTCAGGAATCAAAATGTTTGAAAATATTTGATGTACAGTGTGATTCTATATAGAATGGAAGCAGTGGTGTAGTCTACTTTTTTGCAGTGGGTATACTCAGTGCTTGCCATGCAACGCCCACCCCGGGAAAAAAATTTATACTCACACACACATATACACACACACACACGCACGCACACACACACACACACACACACACATACATATATGAGTGATTCCACGCTTATGGGTACTGAAATGGGGACATGAACTTATTTTTAAAAATTCACCTAAAACCATTTCTTTTTTTACCATCAGGTCACAAAACATGTAATCTTTAATGAATGATATGTTAAAAGATAACTTTAATTTTCTGAGATGTAATAAAAACATATTTATATGCCAAAGTCAAGCCTATGAGTTCCAAAATGATGTCTGTTACATTACTTCTGTTACGATTGTCCATCTCGCGTCTGTTACAAATTAATTACAATCTAGCTACCGGTATATACCATGTTAATCTTATTGAAAGAATGTGTATGTTTATTCTACTACACATGTTTATTAATTATATTTGCTAAAACATCACCTTCCTATGTTTCAAAAAGTAATTCTACATTGTTAAAATTGAGAACATGTATGTCCACAACACTTCTGTTACGTTCTGACTTTGGCATATAAATATGTTTTTATTACATCTCAGAAAATTAAAGTTATCTTTTAACATATCATTCATTAAAGATTACATGTTTTGTGACCTGATGGTAAAAAAAGAAATGGTTTTAGGTGAATTTTTAAAAATAAGTTCATGTCCCCATTTCAGTACCCATAAGCGTGGAATCACTCATATATATATATATATATATATATATATATATATATATATATATATATATATATATATACACACACACACACGTGTGTGTTGTGGCTATTCTGTTGTACTCATCCATCTTGTAACTGTCCGATAACCTGAAAGCAACACCTCATGAGCACCATCACTGCCTAATGCATAATAATATGCATCTTGAAACTGGTTTTGTGTACAGATCTACTGTATGCAAAACAAATGTGGTTTAAATGTACAAAATTTATCAAATTTTGATTCACCGTTCAACTTAAGATAAGTGGGCTTTTCCATCATTGTTTTTTTTATTTTTCATGTATCAAGAAAATTTGACATATTGACATGTAAATTAAACACATATCACACAATAATATATTTTTAACATATTAAATGCATTTCTTATTTCTTATCTATTCAGCAGTAGCACCTGTTCTGCAGTAGGCCTAGTCAAAGTATGAGGACACTTCTGAAAACACTGAAATAGTGTCGTTTGTTTTCGTTTCATGATTTCGCATCAAGGCAACAGGCATCAAACTACGTAGCTTCGTACGACCTGTATGCTTTCCCCTCTATTCTGACCTCATTTGACTGGCTACATACACGACAAGTGCAGACGGCTGGCTTGACTGACATAGCAACAGTTGCTATGGGGGGCGGAGCTCCCGGAAGAGTCAATTCTCTGCTCTTGGATCAACTCGCAATGCCTTGAGTGCTGAGTCGGGCTCTGTCAGCGTCTTCCTAATGAAGCCCATAGGATTTGAATTGAATAGGCGCTTGTAGCGCTAAAGCGCGTTTGGTGGAAACAGGCATCTAGGAATGGAACTGTGGAACATTCATCTGACAATGTTGACGTTGGTTTGGCCAGTTCAAATAACGAATATATTTTTCGGTAGGCGTATGCGCATACGTAAATCACTGAGCTCTTCAGTGAGTATATGGAAATCGCTGAGCTTTTCCAGTGGGCATACGGCGTATACCTGCGTATCACGTAGACTACACCACTGAATGGAAGTTACCTAAAAGCATTAAGCAGACACATATTCATTTTTCTGAGTAGAAATAGAGCTGAAATATTTCATGCTGCCATGTGGTTGGCTTTGCCACAGGCAAACCCAGCCCTCTAGGCATTCTGCACACTTGTGCAACATTACACATGAAGGCATAGTTTTGGCACTAACATACTGCAGCATGTGCCAGCTATTATGAGGTACAAACCTGAGGTGAAAAACATCACATTCATTCTGCTCAAGAGGCTGTTAATCTACTGGTGAGATAAGCAGATGAAATGGAATCACACAGGTTGGCATATGTACATATGTACTGTATGTTTAAGTGTAAGAGTTAAGATTAGGTCATGATTCTTATTCTTAGTATTAAAATTTAGATACAGCTTTGCAATAGTAGGGGAGACCGGGTATGGTCGTAACACGGGGTGAGTTGTAACGCCACCAGTTCCACCAATCAGGGATAAGACATGAGCCATGTGACAGTTTCAGTCTCCTCAGACTTTCTTTACGATCACACATGGACATTTTCAAGTTGTTGGCACAATTTCTCCTGGAGCAAGGAGGAAAATTCAAAGCCTGAGGCAAGAAAGTAACTTTTTTTTTAGAATTTTTTTTTTCTAGTGCTTTTACCATTGTAGACAAAGTTGTAAGAGTTATATCAGGTCAAACTATAGTTTCTCTAGAAAATAATGGTGTAGCTCTCCCTTGCTAATGTCAAAGTACCATGCTAATACAGCTTGCTAAGCAATGGATGACAGTGGTGGGGTAGGTTGTAACATGTTTTTTGAAAATGTTACAACCATCCCCTTACATACAAAGAAGATATTTTTTGTGATTTTAATGATTCTACAGAATGCCTAGAACATGGGTGAGGAAAACTCGTGATGTGGATGGCAAGGTACTAAAAAGAGCAGCAGAGGAGGTTAAAAAAGGAACATCTGTCAGGGCAGTGGCAAGAAAGCATGGTATCTGCCATGTTACCCTTCATAGGTATTGGCAGAAGTTCAAACTACTGAAAGACCAGGGATCGCTGAACCTTCCTCGGGTAGGATACGTCAGTCCGAACAGAGTCTTAAACAGGGAGCAGGAGGAGATATTGGCAGATTACATTAGCCAGGCAGCTGATGTATACTTTGGGCTAACTCCACGCGAGGTAAGCATGATAGCTGAGAACAGGGTAGAATAGGCAAAAGTCAAGACCTTGCAATTTGTATTAGACCTTTCAAGCAATTTAATGTTTGTGAATGATAAATACATTTACATAAAAGCAGTGAAAAGTTAAATAAATACCAACATATGAACTTAGACAATCAACTAAAATATGTGTTCTAACTCAGACTTCCTGTTATGCTTTTGCATAGGTCAAAAAGTTTGCATATCAACTAGCAGTGATTTTCCAAATAAAGCATCCTGAAACCTGGGACAAGAAGATGATGGCGGGGCCTGACTGGTTCAGCAATTTTCTGAAGCAGAACCCCAGACTATCCATTAGGAGTCCACAGGCAACAAGCCTTTCAAGGGCCACCTCCTTCAATAGAGCAAATGTTGAGGCCTTCTTCAGTTGCCTGGGGGAGGTAATACAGAAGAACCGCTTTGATGGTGCTGACATTTGGAATATGGACGAGATGGGCATCACCACAGTGCAGGCACCATCCTGAGTGGTAGCGTGCCGGGGGGTCAAGCAGATTGGAGCCATGACATCGGGTGAGAGAGGCGCATTAGTTTCAGTTGCATATGCTGTGCAAGCTCTGGGGAATTCCATTCCTCCATTCTTTGTGTTCCCCCAAAAGAATTTTAAGGAACACTTTGTACAGAGCGGGCCATTGGGAAGTGCTGGAAGCGCAAATAAATCAGGCTGGATGCAAGAAGAGGATTTCTTGTCATTTCTTTGTCACTTTGTGAAACATACCAAGGTCAGTCCAGAGAAAAAGGTGTTGCTCCTGCTAGATAATCACTCCTCGCACATCTCTGTAAGAGCCTTCGATTTTTGCAAAGGTCAGGGCATTGTTCTTCTTACCTTTCCCCCACATTGCAGCCATAATTTCCAGCCACTTGATTGTAGTGTGTTTTTGGTCCATTTAAGAAGATGGTCAATGCAGCTAGTGATACCTGGATAAGGATGAATCCAGGTAAACCGATGACAATTTACAACATTCCAGGGATTGTGAGGACCGCCCTACCTATGGCCGCAATGCAAAGAAACATTCAGGCAGGCTTCCAGTGCACAGGTGTATGACCTTATCCTCCCAACATTTTTCAGGACTGTGACTTTGCGCCCTCCCAAGTCACCGATCGTCCTGACCCATCTGAGGCTTTCCTGATGCCAGGCTCCTCACCAGCTCACCTGCCGCCAGGCTCCTCACCTGCTTACCTGCCGCCAGGCTCCTCACCTGCTCAGCTGCCACCAGGCTCCTCACGTGCTCAGCTGCCGCCAGGCTTCTTACCTGCTCACTTGCCGCCAGGCTCCTCACCTGCTCACTTGCCGCCAGGCTCCTCACCTGCTCACTTGCCGCCAGGCTCCTCACCTGCTCATTTGCCACCAGGCTCCTCACGTGCTCAGCTGCCGCCAGGCTCCTCACCTGCCGCCAGGCTCCTCACCTGCTCACCTGCCGCCAGGCGCCTCACCTGCTCACCTGCCGCCAGGCGCCTCACCTGCTCACCTGCCGCCAGGCGCCTCACCTGCTCACCTGCCGCCAGGCTCCTCACCTGCTCACTTGCCGCCAGGCTCCTCACCTGCTCACTTGCCGCCAGGCTCCTCACCTGCTCACCTGCCGCCAGGCTCCTCACCTGCACACCTGCCGCCAGGCTCCTCACCTGCTCACTTGCCGCCAGGCTCCTCACCTGCTCAGCTGCCGCCAGGCTCCTCAGGCACTCCACTGACAGGTTGGATTTATTGAATGAATGTTTCGATTGCTGCTGCTATGTATTGTATTGTCGTCTATATTGCTGTTTATTGTATTTAAATGTATTCTTGATTGAGAACTGTCAAGTGAATTGTCAATTTTGTTCACCTGCCGCCAGGCTCCCCACCTACTCAGCTGCCACCAGGCTTCTCACCTGCTCACCTGCTGCCAGGCTCCTCAGGCACTCCACTGACAGGTTGGATTTATTGAATGAATGTTTCGATTGCTGCTGCTATAGAGGGTTCCCGCATGACGTCACCGCGCCGCGAGATTTCGGTAGTCGCCATATTGGAAGACCAAGTACACATCTATGCAAGTACATACATACATAAAACAAACTACACCTGAAATGTAGCCAGGGCCGGTTCTGCCCTAATCTGGACCCGGGTGCAACATCGCGCAACACCCCCCCCCCCCAAAAAAAAAACAAAACAAAAACAAAACACACCAGTCTAAATCAGGACAACCAGTGTTCGAACTACGGGGGTACTCGGGGGATCCGAGATCCCCTGAAACAGACATGAGATCCCTTGAAAACATGATTTGGGAAATGTTGGAGGGTCTCTAATATATTGGCAAAATGATGTTTATTGACATAGCAATCGTGTGTAATGGGAAGCATTTGCATATCTGAAGTGTTGTGTTTACATCAAAGATAAAATAAACCGATATGACAACGACTGCTGCTGACAGGTTGGTTGTTGAGTAGCCTGACTGTTTTTTTTTGTTCTTGCGTGTGGTATCATTGTTGACACGAGGTTGTTTTTTTGAACATGCCAATGCGGACACGATTTCCCCTGATGAGTTATGACTTCAGACGCGATGCGTGTGTGGAGTCCACGTGATATGTGCATAAGATAGGCTTCTCGTGTTTGGAGATCCGCGCTCCGAGACAAGCGCAAGCACCCCCCCAGGGAAAAAAAAGGGACCCCCCCGAAAATATCGGCATAGTTCGAACACTGAGGACAACCATCACATAACTATAACTATAAACATTTTAAATCAACTATTTTAACTAAATGGGCTATAATAAATAAGCCTGCAGGCAGCCACGGCGGGCTGCCTCAGAAAAGTAACCATTCAATGACACAACTGAAAGCCTGCAGCCACGGCGGGCTGCCTCAGAAAAGTAACCATTTGTCCTACCTTAACTCGTTTTGCTTTTTCTGCCTCCTTTTTTGTATTTTCAACCCTGTGTTTATTTTCTTTCCTTTTCTGAAAACCCGATTTGTGTCCAGACATTTTGTTCTGCTACCAACGAACTAACTCGTCAGGTCTCGTCTCTCGAGTCCGCGATGAAGGGCAACAATTGATACATTTTTACAAACAGCCAATAAACAGCCAATAGGGAGGTTGCAACGTTCAGGCTCTCCTTTGCTCACAGACACTCAGTAATGCACTTATTCTCCTTGGTTTGCTTGTGTATCAATCACAGCTGGTATTCTGTAGAAAGACTTCTTTTCACCTTTCCCATCAGCTTTGTTGGAACACCCTAACACAGCACAAAAGTTTACCATTGTAGGTTTATGATGAATCAAGTGCCTCGTGGGTTTAAATTCCGCGCGCTGCCGTTATTTCCCCCTAATCACGAGTTTGTTGGTCTTCCAATATGGCGCAGGGTTTGTTTACTTCCGGTTTCCGGTGACGTCAGTGGGAAGGGTCTATATATTGAATTGTCTTCTATATTGCTGTTTATTGTATTTAAATGTATTTTTGATTGAGAACTGTCAACTGAATTGTCAATTTTGGATAAATATAAAATATTCTGATTCTGATTTCAGCCACTCACCTTCTGCCCGGCTCTGCTCCAGCTGACCTTCCGCCCGGATCCTTACCTGCTCACCTTCCGCCCGGCTCCTCACCTGCTCACCTTCCGCCCGGCTCCTCACCTGCTCACCTTTCGTCTGGCTCTGTTCCTCCTCCAGAGATGCTAAGCACCTCTGAGTCAATCCCAGGTCAATTCAGTCCATCAGCCATTCGGCCATTTCCAAAAGCAGGCCCAAGAAAGGAAAATGGCAAGGGTAGGAGAAAGAGGCACTCAGAAATCTTAACTGATACACCAATTAAGCTGCGATTGGAAGAGGAGGACCAGCAAAAAAGGAAAAACGTTAGAAAGAATATCTTGGGGGGTGCAAAAGGAAAGCAGAGGAAGGTAAAAAAAAAAAAACAGCCAAGACAATGGCCAAAGTTGAGAATTCCTCATCAGAGGAGGAAGAAGATTTTTGTGTAGTCTGCATGGAAACCTATGGTAATTCCAAACCCAGAGAGGTGTGGGTAAAGTGTGTCTTGTGCAGCTTTTGGGCCCACCAGGCTTGCACTCCAGGTCTGCCCAATTTTATTTGTCACCATTGTGACTCAGATTAAGGATGCATTTAATTTGTTCGGTGTTACCAAAATTAGTCATGTTCTCTAAAAAAAAATGTTCTGTGGAATGGGGCTAGTGGACATGTCCATGTTCATTAATTTTATCTTTGTGTGTGTGACTGTTCAGCTCTCTCTCTCTCCTCACAAGACACAAATATACACACACACAAAGTACAACCCCGATTCCAAAAAAGTTGGGACAAAGTACAAATTGTAAATAAAAAAGGAATACAATAATTTACAAATCTCAAAAACTGATATTGTATTCACAATAAAACATAGACAACATATTTTTGCATTCCGTTTTTATTTACAATTTGTACTTTGTCCCAACTTTTTTGGAATCGGGGTTGTACAAGCCCGATTCGAAAAAAGTTGGGACAAAGTACAAATTGTAAATAAACACGGAATGCAATGATGTGGAAGTTTCAAAATTCCATATTTTATTCAGAATAGAACATACAGTAGATGACATATCAAATGTTTAAACTGAGAAAATATATCATTTATAGAGAAAAATTAGGTGATTTTAAATTTCATGACAACAACACATCTCAAAAAAGTTGGGACAAGGCCATGTTTACCACTGTGAGACATCCCCTTTTCTCTTTACAACAGTCTGTAAACGTCTGGGGACTGAGGAGACAAGTTGCACAAGTTTAGGGATAGGAATGTTAACCCATTCTTGTCTCATGTAGGATTCTAGTTGCTCAACTGTCTTAGGTCTTTTTTGTTGTATCTTGCGTTTTATGATGCGTGAAATGTTTTCTATGGGTGAAAGATCTAGACTGCAGGCTGGCCAGTTTAGTACCCAGACCCTTCTTCTATGCAACCATGATGCTGTAATTGATGCAGTATGTGGTTTGGCATTGTCATGTTGGAAAATGCAAGGTCTTCCCTGAAAGAGACGTCATCTGGATGGGAGCATATGCTGCTGTAGAACCCGGATATACCTTTCAGCATTGATGGTGTCTTTCCAGATGTGTAAGCTGCCCATGCCACACGCAATAATGCAACCCCATACCATCAGAGATGCAGGCTTCTGAACTGAGCGCTGATAACAACTCGGGTCGTCCTTCTCCTCTTTAGTCCGAATGACATGGCATCTCTGATTTCCATAAAGAACTTCAAATTTTGATTCGTCTGACCACAGAACAGTTTTCCACTTTGTCGCAGTCCATTTTAAATGAGCCTTAGCCCAGAGAAGACGTCTGCGCTTCTGGATCATGTTTAGATACGGCTTCTTCTTTGAATTATAGTTTTAGCTGGCAACGGCGGATGGTACGATGATTTGTGTTTACAGATAATGTTCACTGGAAATATTCCTGAGCCCATTTTGTGATTTCCAATACAGAAGCATGCCTGTATGTGATGCAGTGCCGTCTAAGGGCCCGAAGATCACGGGCACCCAGTATGGTTTTCCAGCCCTGACCCTTACGCACAGAGATTCTTCCAGATTCTCTGAATCTTTTGATGATATTATGCACTGTAGATGATGATATGTTCAAACTCTTTACAATTTTACACTGTCAAACTCCTTTCTGATATTGCTCCACTATTTGTCGGTGCAGAATTAGGGGGATTGGTGATCCTCTTCCCATCTTTACTTCTGAGAGCCGCTGCCACTCCAAGATGCTCTTTTTATACCCAGTCATGTTAATGACCTATTGCCAATTGACCTAATGAGTTGCAATTTGGTCCTCCAGCTGTTCTTTTTTGTACCTTTAACTTTTCCAGCCTCTTATTGCCCCTGTCCCAACTATTTTGAGATGTGTTGCTGTCATGAAATTTCATATGAGCCAATATTTGGCATGAAATTTCAAAATGTCTCACTTTTGACATTTGATATGTTGTCTGTGTTCTATTGTGAACACAAAATCAATTTTTTAGATTTGTAAATTATTGCATTCCGTTTTTATTTACAATTTGTACTTTGTCCCAACTTTTTTGGAATCGGGGTTGTATAAACGTAATGCTTTTTATATTTTGTTTAAAACAACATGATCTTAATTCTCTATGTGAATGGATTGTATATTATAGGCCTACAATATATGTTGGTGAATCTATTTTCAAACCCTGTCTATGCAATAAATCAGCATATCGAATGAAGTTCCATTGTTTTTCTGCATTTTGTCTATCTGTTACAACCTACCCCAGTAGTGGGGTAGGTTGTAACAAAGGTACACGCTGTATTTGTCATAATCTCACAAATTTTGTGATATACTTGAGGAGATTTAAATGGTTGCCACTTGTAGGAGACAAATGTGGGTACTTTGCCTGAAAGTTCCAGAACTGTAGCTTTGAAAAAAATGATAGTTTACAGTGCTGAAAAAAAAAATGTTACAACCGTACCCGGTCTCCATCTGGCTTAACTATGCTGTGGTAGTGGGGGCGTGGTCAAGTGTTGGTCTGTGAAGGGAGGGCGGAGTCAGGGAAGGTAAGTGGCAGAATCACTGCACCTGACGGGAATTAACCTGTGTTTGTGTCTTCCCCAGTGACCGCACCCTATAAGAGGAGAGGGAGCGCAGAGGAAGGGAGCTCTTCCAACCAGAACACGTGTGTGTGTATGGTATGTGTGTGTGTGTATATATATATATATATATATATATATATATATATATATAATGAATGAATATAAAAGCTGAAAAGCTAAAATAAAAAGAGATATTGAGAACTCAGTTCTGGCCTGCCGTGGTTCTGTGCTCCACCCACCTGGTATAATTCTACAGTGGTGCCGAAACCCGGGATAGTGCAGAAGGGAACGGGCACATGGAGTCCTCCCCCTTTCAGGACCTGGTCCATGCCCTCACAACGGCCCAACAGAGCCAGCACCAGGCGCTGATCGCCCTCCGGAAGGAACAAGAACAGCGCTTCGAAGCCCTGGTGCTGGCGCAACAGGAACATCACCAGGCGTTCCGGCACCTGCTCACGTCGGCGGGGGCCCCGATTGCCACCGCCGCGGACCCGCCCCACCTCACCCTAACGAAGTTGGGTCTGCAGGACGACCCCGAAGCCTTCCTTGCTCTTTTCGAGCAAGCAGCCGAGGCGTGGAGTTGGCCGGTGGAACAGCACATGGCGCGCCTCCTGCCCCTGCTAACGGGCGAGGCGCAGCTGGCCGCGCTACAGCTCCCCGCCAACTGGTCTACGCGGACCTCTGCAGGGCCGTCCAAAAGCGCATGGGTCGCACCCCGGAGCAGCAGCAACGATTCCGCACGCTGTGCCTGGAGGAGGTCGGCCGGCCGTTCGCATTCAGCCAGCAACTCCGGGACATCTGCCGGCGGTGGCTGAGTGCTGACAACCGTGACGCTGAGGGAATCATCGATCTGGTGGCACTTGAGCAATTCGTCGCTCAACTTCCGGAAGGAACCGCGGAGTGGGTCCAGTGCCATCGCCCGGCGTCGCTGGATCAGGCCATCGAGCTGGCAGAGGACCATATGGTGGCTGTTCCGATGGCAGGACAGCGTGTCTCCCCTTCTCCCCTCCCCTCTCTCTCTCTCTCCCCCCTTCTGTTCCTTGTCCTCGCCCCATTCCCCCACCGTGGAGGTGGGGGCTGGCTCCACCCCAGCCGGCCCGCCGCACCCGCGGTGTCCTACCATTTCCTACTTCCATGTCTGTGTCTTCCCCCCCTCGGGTGAGTGATCTCCGGAACACCGGTGCAGAGAGAGAGCCTGGGCCGGTTTGCTGGTGCTGCAGGGAGCCGAGGCACCTCCAGCATCAGTGCTCGGTGATGGAGGTGGGCGCAGTGGTCCAGATCCCCGACACACCAGGAACCACCCTCGATCGGGCTGGAGCATATCACATACCGGTGCATATCCAAGGGGATACGTATCAGGCTTTGGTGGACTCCGGCTGTAATCAGGCCTCAATCCACCAAAGGCTGGTGCAAGACGAGGCATTGGGGGGAGCACAGTTGGTGAAGGTGTTGTATGTGCATGGGGATGTTCACAACTACCCTTTAGTGTCAGTCCACATTCTATTTCGAGGGGAGAAATTTAGAGTACAGGCGGCAGTTAATCCTCGCCTCACCCACTCGATAATTTTGGGGACTGATTGACCGGGATTCGGGGAATTAATGACACATTTAGTGAAGAGTGGGGCCTGCCATAATTTAGCGGGGGGAGGTCCCAGTGTGGCATTGGCGGGAGCAGCTGTCACAGAGCCGTCCACGTCATCACTGCGTCAGAGTGAAGAGCAGCATGCTCCTCCTCCCTCTCTCAGGGAATCCCTCGCGGATTTCCCATTAGAGCAGTCACGAGACGAGACTCTGCGGCATGCATTTGACCAAGTGAGAGTAATCGATGGTCAAATGCTCCAGCCAAACGCCACCCTGTCCTTCCCCTATTTCTCCATTTTTAAGGATAGATTATATCGAGTGACGCAGGACACTCAGACGAAGGAGCAGATCACGCAGCTTTTAATCCCAAAGAGCCGCCGGGAATCTATATTCCAGGCGGTTCACTTTAATCCCATGACTGGACACTTAGGGCAGGATAAGACACTAGTTCGAATAATGGCCCGGCTCTATTGGCCAGGGATTCGCGGCAATGTCCGTAGGTGGTGTATGGCGTGCCGCAAAGGCCAGTTAGTAAATCCAACGGCCATTCCAAAAGCGCCTTTGCACCCTCTGCCATTAATTAAGACCCCATTCGAAAGAATTGGGATGGATCTCATCGGGCCATTAGATCGGTCAACACGAGGGTATCGCTTTATTTTAGTTCTTGTGGACTATGCAACACGATATCCAGAAGCAGTGCCTCTTCACAATATCTCAGCATGTAGTATTGCGGAAGCACTCTTCCACGTCATCTCCCAAGTTGGAATCCCCAAAGAGATTCTGACTGATCAAGGCACTTTGTTTATGTCATGCACACTGCGCGAACTGTATGGGTTACTGGGAATTAAGCCTATCCGCACCAGCATTTATCACCCACAAATGGATGGCTTCGTTGAACAGTTCAACCGCACCCTCAAAACCATAATTAAAAAATTTGTAAGCGAGGACGCATGCAACTGAGATAAATGGCTCGAGCCCCTGTTATTCGCAGTGCGAGAGGTCCCACAAGCCTCCACGGGGTTCTCCCCGTTCGAATTATTATATGGGCATAAGCCGCATGGCATTCTAGATGTGCTGCGGGAAAATTGGGAGGAGGGACCTTCAACAAGTAAAAATGAAATTCAGTATGTTATCGACCTGTGCGCCAAACTCCACACCCTCACGCACTTAACCCAGGAGAATTTGCGGCAGGCCCAAGAACGTCAAGTCCATCTGTACGACAGGGGCACACGCCTTAGGGAGTTCACACCGGGAGATAAAGTACTCGTGCTGTTGCCCACGTCGAGCTCCAATTTAATCACCAGGTGGCAAGGACCCTTTGAGGTCACACAGCGAGTCGGGGACGTCGACTATGAGGTGAGGCGAACGGACAGGGGTGGGGCGTTACAGATTTACCACCTCAATCTGTTAAAACTTTGGAATGAGGAGGTCCCTATGGTGTTGGTGTCGGTGGTTCCAGAGAAGACGGAGCTGGGGCCGGAGGTTCAAAAGGGAAAATTGACATCGCCCACCGCTCCGGTCCCCTGTGGAGACCACCTCTCCCCGACCCAGCTCACGGAGATAGCCCAGTTGCAAATAGAATTTTCTGACGTGTTCTCACCCCTGCCCGGCCACACCCACCTCATAGAACACCACATTGAGACGCCCCCGGGGGTAGTAGAGCGCAGCTGCCCTTACAGACTGCCTGAACACAAGAAAAAGGTGGTTCGGGAAGAACTCAAGGCCATGCTCGAAATGGGCATCGTTGAGGAGTCCCACAGTGACTGGAGCAGCCCAGTGGTCTTGGTTCCCAAGGCTGACGGGTCGGTCCGGTTCTGTGTGGACTATAGAAAAGTCAATGCGGTGTCTAAATTTGACACGTACCCAATGCTTCATATTGAGGAGTTGCTCGATCGACTAGGCATGGAACGCTTTTATTCGACACTGGATTTGACAAAGGGATATTGGCAGATCCCCTTGACTCCACTATCCCGAGAGAAAATGGCCTTTTCCACACTGTTTGGCTTACACCAGTTCGTCACACTTCCTTTTGGGCTGTTTGGGGCGCCTGCTACGTTCCAGCGGCTTATGGATAGGGTCCTCTGCCCCCACGCCACCTATGCGGCTGCATACCTGGATGACATTATTATTTATAGTAATGACTGGCCGCGGCACCTAGAACACCTGAGGGCCGTCCTTAGGTCGCTGAGGCGAGCGGGGCTCACAGCCAACCCAAAGAAGCGTGCGATTGGGCGGGTGGAAGTACGGTATCTGGGCTTCCACTTGGGCAATGGGCAGGTGCGTCCCCAAATCAATAAGACAGCAGCGATTGCGGCCTGCCCAAGGCCCAAGACCAAAAAGGGGGTGAGACAGTTCCTGGGACTGGCTGGCTACTATCGTAGGTTTATGCCTAATTATTCGGACGTCACCAGACTGATCTCACTAAAAAGGGGGCACCAGATCCAGTCCAGTGGACGGAGCAATGCCAGCGGGCTTTCTCTAAGGTAAAGGCTGTACTGTGTGGGGGTCACTATTACACTCCCCTGACTTTTCTCTCCCCTTTGTTTTGCAGACAGATGCATCGGACAAAGGGCTGGGGGCTGTTCTGTCCCAGGAGGTGGAGGGGGAGAACCGTCCAGTGCTGTACATCAGCCGCAAGCTGTCAGTGCGTGAGAGCAGGTACAGCACCACAGAGAAGGAATGCCTTGCCATCAAGTGGGCGGTCCTCGCCCTCCGCTACTACCTGCTGGGGCGCCCTTTCACCCTCTGGTCAGCCACGCGCCCTTGCAGTGGCTCCACCGCATGAAGGATGCCAACGCGCGGATCACCTGTTGGTATCTGGCGCTCCAGCCATTTAAGTTCGAGGTGGTCCACAGGCCGGGGGCACAGATGGTCATGGCGGACGTTCTCTCTCGTCAAGGTGGGGGGGGGGAGTCAGCTGCAGGCCGGACAGCTGCCCGGCCTGAGTCGGGCGGTGGGGGTATGTGGCAGCAGGGGCGTGGTCAAGCGTCAGTCTGTGAAGGGAGGGCGGAGTCAGGGAAGGTAAGTGGCAGAATCACTGCACCTGACGGGAATTAACCTGTGTTTGTGTGTCTTCCCCAGTGACCGCGCCCTATAAGAGGAGAGGGAGCGCAGAGGAAGGGAGCTCTCCCGACCAGAACATATGTGCTATGTGCGTGTGTATATATATATATATATATATATATATATATATATATATCAGTGGTGGCTGGTAGTCTTTCAAACATGGGAGGCTGGTCGGTTACGATATTTCCAGATTTTAAAAGAAAAAATACATCAATTTTGCCCATACTCTTGCCTCTGATCTGGCTGATTGTTGGCAGGGTCACAAACTGTGAAATAACAGGTTCTTTTGGCCCATTAGCCTACTGTCCAATATACATGATGGTGGTGTTGGGGGAGGTTATATTTTAATATTTTATATTTTAAAATTGTGGCATGTTGTTTAAAAATTGACCTCGGCTGTGTTTTTGTTTAAAAATGTTTTCCAAATTGTAGCGGTGTTTAATTCATATCCAGAAAAACATATATTCCAATATAATATACTCAGCATAAACATTTTAAATAGATTCTATATTTTTGGTCCATCCATGACATATTACTAAAGTAGCCTATTTACTGTTGTTGATGTGGGTCACTTGCTGTTAGCCAATTCACTTTCTCGTACCAGGAGAGCTGAAAGGAACGAGTATTATTCCCTACCTTTTTCACCAAGTCAGTTTGAGGCGTTGGTCTACCCTGCTCTTTAATTTTAATTTTTTCCTCGAAAGGAAGACTGGCAAATGACTCCGCCAAAATTAAATCAGCAATGCTTGGCATCCGTGCGCAGCTTTCTTGCTAGCTGACTAGCCCCCTCAAGTTCAAGTTCAGTCACTCAAACGAAATTTCTGGAACTAAGATAGCAAACTTGACAACACTATATTTACACTTTATTTACAATGAAAATATATACAAACTAAAAAAGCTGGTAGAAACCATATGTAATGAATGAAATCGAAATGTAAGCTGATCTCTTACAATACACCACACCACTTCCGATTCCGCATGGGACTGAACTGATGTTGCCAGATACTGCTGATGTTATCCAGCCCAAAATATGTTCAAAACCCGCCAAAAAGCACTTAAAACCGCCCAATCTGGCAACACTGTACCGCTGCCTGTCTATAGTTGAAACGAGCTGTCAATCAAAGAAAATATCCGGCCGCTTTCACCAATCACCAGTCTCCTCGCGGAAACTGCCATGTCCCTTCCATGTGAGGCTCGGAGTCCGTGGGCGGGCATTTTCGCAGTACTTGTCCAATAACCGTCTTGCATTTTGAGATTGAAAAGTGCAGAGCTCCCAAATGCCGTTGAAGTCCATTGAGGCTGGGAGTCCGTGAGACTCCGTGGGCGGGCATTTTCGCAGTATTTGTCCAATAATCGTCTTGCATTTTGAGATTGACAAGCACATAGCTCCCAATCCACTGAGGCTGGGCTGCATCGCGCTGTCATGAGGGGGAAAAACTCACGCACACATTAGGCGAACTGGGGAAAGTTATAACGGAATGATTTCACACTGTAGTTGGGTTGAGCACATATATTTCTATGATTCTGTATCTGAAATAGCAATGTTATAAGGTCGGCTATAACATAAGCCTAGCGCAATTCATCCTACACGATGTTCGTCATTTTTAGAGGAGGCTGAGCCTCCCTCGTTGTCTTAGAGCAATCGCCTGTGAGATATATATATATATATATATATATATATATATATATATATATATATATATATATATATATATATATGAGTGAATATAAAAGCTGAAAAGCGAAAATAAAAAGAGTTATTGAGAACTCAGTTCTGGCCTGCCGTGCTTCTGTGCTCCACCCACCTGGTATAATTCTAGACATGCAATGTTGTGTTCTTTTCATCAAAAAAGTCCTTCAGCCATTTCAGTGTCCTTCAGTCACACATACATGTTCTAACACTTTAGGTTTCCTTAACTATCAGTCTCCAGTAGATTGCAATGTATATCCAGTGATTTTAAAGATTAAAATTCAAGGAAATGTTTCTCTCCGTGCTCTCACGGAAGGCAGTCGCATATCTCTGCCTCTCCTCTCCCTTATCTTCCATGCTTTGCTCCTCTTGTCTTGTCTGTCTACTGTCTATACTTTTGAGAGACTCTCTCCGCACTGCTCTCCAAACTAAAAATCATGGAATTGATAAATTGGTCTCTTAACAAAATTGACACAATTTTCTCGACGAGAAGCCTGGGTTCGGGGGAACCGGCCTGTCCTGCTGGAACGTTTGCAGCTGGCTATACGATGGACGCGTGGGAGAAGTGGCGGGTCGTGTGCTTGGTGGTTCTTTCTGTGGAGGACATTGAAGACATCTACCTATTCGGAACCATGATTACAGGTCTTTTGCTGATTGGATTAGGTATTGCCCTGGTTTATCAAGGAAATCAGGAAACGGTGACAGCTGTCCAAAGCCCCATAAAGCTGCCTGTTATGACCCTGGTGCCAGGGGTCGTGTGTGTGGTTGTGTGTGGGTGCGTGTGTGTGTCTCTCTCTCCCTCAGGTAGGTGCCCCTTCCTCCTATATGCAGCTGTTCCCACTTACCTCGTTGAGGGGCCATGTTAAAAGTGAGAGGGAGACGCCTCTCGAGAGAGTGTGTGAGCCGGTGGGCTGTGGCGGTGACAGTTGGGAGAGAGAGTTGTGAGCTGCATCTAGAGAGAGTGTTTTGCTCCTTTCAGGGGAAAGGAGCGTGCGTAATCCCTGACCAGTTTGGTTGTGGTTCGTTTGTTGTAGTTTTGGTGAGAAAACCTGGCTCTTGTGTTTATTTTTCCTTTGTTTGGAGACCAGTGACATTAGTTGTTTTTTTTCCTATTTTGCGAATAAAAAAGATTTCCGTTTCGGCCCTGAGTCCGCCTCCTTGTCCTCTTTTTCCTCCCGGGTCTTTTTGGTTTATCTCTGTTGCTTTCCCCTATCCCCTATTTGCCACGGGGAACGTAACAAGTGGGGGCTTGTCCGGGAGATCTCCATCGAAGGAGAGGGTTTTGGTGGTGGATCACCGGCGTGTGTGTGTGTGTGTGTGTGTGTGTGTGTGTGTGTGTGTGTGGTTTTTGACAGTCTCCCTGGTTGAGATAGGTGAGTGTCCAGCTAGGCTGATTTCAGTCTTTCCATCAGGCACTCGTTTATTATTTTGCATTTTTTGTTTTTGGAGTAATCCTGGGTGGGGATATACTTCCCTGGCGGGGGTAGGTGTTCGGGGCTCCAGCCACCGAGGGATAGCCTTTAAAGTCACCTCGAGCCCGGCACACTCCGAGAAGATTGAGGTAGGTGAAGTTTTGGCTAGGTAGGAACCGGGGGTGAACTGTTAGCCGGTGGGTCTGTTTTGTGTAGTGGGTTAGTTGTGCTCTTCTGTTTTGTGGCTGTAGAGCTACTGTTAGCCGTGGGCTAGGTTGGCTGTGGGGGCTGGTTAGCCATGGCGACATTTGATGTAGCGACATTTGCGGCCGGTCCTATGTGGGGTCAGTTGGAGGAGTGTAGGAAACGGGACCTATTCGAAATCGCCAGGCACTATGGTGTCTCCGTCCCATTTTCTCTCTGTAAGTGTGACCTGAAGGCTGCGGTTGCGGAGGCTCTAGTGGCTAAGGGGGTGCTTAGCCCGGCACCCGGGGAATTCCCAAGTGGTATCGGGGAGACAAATGTTGCGGTGAGCCACCCCTCTTCTCCTTTGGAGGAGCCGGCTGAGGCCCAGCCGACTGGGTTGACTCCTCGCTCCTGTGTGCTGGGGGAAAAGAAGCCGGTCACTCTGCCACAATTTGACCCCTTTTCAGTCGAGTCCTCCCCTGGTTCGAAGATTGACGCTCGGCTGAAGATTCGCCTCGCTCGCCTCCAGCTGGAGAAGGAGGAGCGTGAGAGGGAATTCCAACTTCGGAGGGAGTTGGAATTGAGGAAACTGGAGGCAGATACAGCGATTTAAAATGAGGCAGTTGGAACTGCAGACAGGGTCGAGGGTGGTGACCAAGTCGCCGCCGTCTCTGACCGGAGGGGGCTTCAATATGGGTAAAAACATTCCCCTGGTCCCAGTGTTCTGCGAGGCTGAGGTTGAGACCTATTTTAGTGCATTCGAGCGAATCGCCATAGCATTAAGCTGGCCACAGGAGGTGTGGGCAGTCTTGCTACAGTGCAAGCTAAGTGGTAAAGCCCAAGAAGCTTGCGTGTCGCTCTCGGTTACTGATAGCCTAGAATATGATAAACTTAAAGGAGCTGTCCTGCGGGCATATGAGCTGGTGCCAGAGGTGTACCGCCAACGCTCCAGGGGGCTCAGGAAAAACCATAGCCAAACTTATGCCGACTTTGCCCGGGAAAAGGGCATGTTGTTTGACAGGTGGTGTGCGGCATGTAAGGTTGGGGATGTAGCCTCCTTGCGGGAACTGGTGCTGGTGGAAGAGTTCAAGAACTGTGTCTCTGACTGAATTGTTACATACTTAAATGAGCGAAAGGTGTCAACACTGCAGCAGGCTGCAGTGCTGGCAGATGAGTTCTCGCTGACGCACAAAACCAACTTCGACCGGCATGACCCCTTTTCCACCGGCACCTTTTCCCGCAAGGCTGTTGACTCGCCAGTGGGTCCAGCTCCCCGTGCCAGTCCACCTGCTCAAGGCCCAAGAGGGGGAAAGCCCTGCTTTTATTGCCTCAAGCCGGGCCACCTGGTCGCTGACTGTGAGGCGCTGAAGCGGAGGCAGCAGGGGGCTGCGCCGAAACCACCAAAAGGAGTGGGTCTGATTAAAACGGTGGCCTCGTCTCCGATCAGTCAGTGTCCTGCCATACCCAAGTCAGATGAATGTTTTAAACCACTCATTTCTCATGGGTTTGTGTCACTCACGGGTAGAGTGGAGGATCAGCATCCGGTTACCATCCTCCGTGACACTGGTGGTTCCCAGTTGTTTATACTATCCAGCATTTTACCTTTGAATAAAGAGTCTGCCTGTGATGTGAGTGCTGTGGTTAGGGGGATTGGGATGAGTTTTGTGCCTGCGCCCCTCCACCGCGTCCATGTGCGATCACAGTTAGTGACTGGTTTCTTTTCGGTGGCTGCTCGCGCCTCTTTCCCTATAGAAGGTGTTGAATTCATTATGGGGAATGACCTGGCGGGTGGGAAAGTTTACCCTCCTCCAGAAGTCGTGAGTGTCCCTATCTCTGTTCATGAGCCTGATGTCTTAGCTGAAAAACACCCAGATGTGTTCGGCATCAGTGCCGAACCAGAGCTCAGGCCCATAAGCAAGGTAAGGAAGTTAACCTGTCTGACTCTCTGTTCATTACCACCCTATTTGAGGACAAGCTGCCCCCTTCTGTTGAGTTGACAGAAGTAGTGCTCCTGAGTTGACAGAAGTCACCGCTCCTGATGTCACCCTGCCACTAAATCGGGACGCCCTTATAAAAGCCCAGAAGGCTGACCCCTCTCTGGAAAAGTGTTTTGCTGCTGTTGGTGATGGTAATCACGGAAATAAAAGAAAATCATTGTACTTACTGGATGATGGCTTGTTGGTGCGGAAATGGGTTCTTCGACCGGGAGGGGTGGATGAGGACTGGGGGTCGGTCCATCAAATAGTGATTCCGGAGGGTTGTAGGCAGCATGTGTTGTCATTGGCCCATGAGCATCTGTGGTCTGGTCACCTGGGGGTGACTAAGACATATGATCGGGTCCTAAAACATTTCTTTTGGCCCGGAATGAAAGCGGACGTAGCCCGTTTTTGCCAAACGTGTCACACATGCCAGATAACTGGTAAACCAAATCAAAAGGTTCCTTTTGGTTCGTTTGTTGTAATTTTGGTGAGAAAACCTGGCTCTTGTGTTTGTTTTTCCTTTGTTTGGAGACCAGTGACTTTAGTTGTTTTTTTTTCCTATTTTGTGAATAAAAACGGTTTCCATTTCGGCCCTGAGTCCACCTCCTTGTCCTCTTTTTCCTCCTGGGTCTTTTTGGTTTATCTCTGTTGCTTTTCCCCATCCCCTATTTGCCACAGGGAACGTAACACTGCCTGACATGATTGAAGCGGTGGGCAGAGCTGTCGGTACTCAGACTGTGGCTATTCAGAACTTGAACCGCAGCATGGATAACATCATGGAGAAGCTTTTGGCTTTGCAAAGGAAATGGATCGATTCGGAGACCAGAATGGACAAACAGAGTAGTCATGTAAAAGAATGTGTCTACTCTCCCCAAGACCAAACAATCCCAATCTTATCTGCTTTTGGCTCCCTCAGACAGCACTAGCCTCGGTCAAGGCCGTTGCTGGAACAACAACTCCCCCGAAGATCACTGCAGTGAGACGCTATTGCATTCCTTCCCCCACTTCCCACGGTCGCCTCTTTTACCCCCAGTGTGACAAGCAGATGCGCGACCAGCGCCGTCATGGCTGCAGGAACGGATGGCTGCTTGCTTGCGCTGGGTTACCTCTACCTCCATCCCTCCCCCCTCAAGTCCCGAGTTTTCATGTTGTAAAGTGTACTTGTGTTATTTTGTGCTTATGTGCTGAGGTGTTTTTTTTAATGTTCCCACACTGTACTCCTCACAGGAGCATAGTGTGGGGGTTGCTTTTTTCTCCTCCCCTCTCCTCATGTTAATCTGTATTTTTTCTTTTCATCCGTCTTCCTGTCCTGTCCACTCCCCCTCTGTCAATTGTATGTATGTGTATATGTAAGGACGGGTTGATGGCCAATTTCGCTGGTACTTGTGACTAGTGACAATAAAGGCTTCATTCATTCATTCATTTCAGCAAAGGAGAAATTTGGATCCATTATAACATAAAGCACATTTGAGACCCATACAATATTATGAAGCATTGTTAAAAGGAAATTTTTGAATGTAGAGCTATTTTTTGAGCATCACTTAAACTATTCATTAGAATTCTACAACCTGACCTGCCTCATAGTTAACATGTCTCCAAGGTTAACATTTTCAATTCAAGACTGAGGGGTTCAGAAGAGCTGCTCCTTTGAAGTTTCTTGTATGAGTCAGAAGGGAGATTGCAAGGCCACTGAAAGACCGTCTACAATATTGACATTAAAACTCAACACGCAGAATGGTGCCAGTTGAAATTTCATATGCCTCCCTGAAGACAAAGAACAGAGCAAGCAAGTGTGAGATGAATAATGACTCTATCTATCTATCTATCTATCTATCTATCTATCTATCTATCTATCTATCTATCTATCTATTGATATGTTTGTCATAATCTATCTATATATCTATCTTTATTCTCTTTTTTCTTCTATTCCCATTCTTTATTTAATGTGGAACTCTCTTTTCCTTCCTCCCTGGTGTTCGTCTAAGTGAAACACTGGTGTGGAGGCAATGGCACACCAATAGCTATGTATGAGGTGAAAGGACATCTACAGTACATGTATGGAAAAGGTGGCATAGCATAATGAAACAGATGTGTGGATGACCCCCAAATTACTATGCGATTCTAAAATGATTCTGCTATTTAGAACATATTTTTTAAAAACAACAACAATCAACCAAACAAAAAACCTCTTAACCAGAAATTATGAATTATGAATGTGATGTGCTCATGGTACTTTTAAATTGGTCAACAGCAAAGCTATTTAAGGATGCTTGCAACACAAGTGACTGGATTTCTGCACCTCTTCTTGCCAGTCACACCTTATATAAAGCTCCCATGTGGACAATGTTGACAGCTGGTTGGAACCAGCTGCAGAATCCTATACCATGTTGCATCGCTAACTCAAGTTAACCCACTGCTGCAAGACAATTTAATAACACAGCATGGATCTGAAAAATCCAACTTTGTATGACTGTGTCCAAATATTTGTTTCCAAATCTTTTGTAGATTCAATTACTATGCACATCAACTATGAAATGTAAGATCTGTTGAACAATGAACAGATTTAGTGCCATTAAGAGAAACTTGAGTCATTTTTTGAACCTGGAAAGTGTCCTTACTTTGCCTTGAAAACAGGCAATTTGTATGCCTGTTTGAGAATATCTGCCCTATTTCATTTTCCCTAACCTCCTTACCCTTTAGCCCCTTATACTCACTCTTTCCCTCCTAGTACTACCACCTGTATGGAGCCCTTCTAAATCGCATCTCCCACATCCCTCCTTTTTGCATCGGCCACACGCTCCAATCTTGAAAGGTTAATAACCTGCTGAAATGTCAAAGGCACATCCAATGTGCCAGAAACCCTGCATCCTGGGGAAGACAATACAAAAGACATATTGCAATCAACAGTATTAAACCTTGATTTAAGAAAGTGTAGCTAGACATGTTGAAATGCTTGTTGACATGAGCTTGTAATATGATTACAAGAGAAAACAAAAATAATGAGGGTGAAAGATTCAAGGTTTGCCCTTTATATTGACCCTGCATGAAAATGTCTGTCATTTTTTACCCAAGGTGTGTTTGAAAATCTTCATGAGCTTTTTGCTGGGAAAGAGGTCCACTGTCAGACTGCAACAGACTTAGCAGAGATGCATGCAGGTTTCAAACCAAAGCTTAGCAATGAAAATAATATAATTTTATATATATATATATCTCATCTCATCTCATTATCTCTAGCCGCTTTATCCTTCTACAGGGTCGCAGGCAAGCTGGAGCCTATCCCAGCTGACTACGGGCGAAAGGCGGGGTACACCCTGGACAAGTCGCCAGGTCATCACAGGGCTGACACATAGACACAGACAACCATTCACACTCACATTCACACCTACGGTCAATTTAGAGTCACCAGTTAACCTAACCTGCATGTCTTTGGACTGTGGGGGAAACCGGAGCACCCGGAGGAAACCCACGCGGACACGGGGAGAACATGCAAACTCCACACAGAAAGGCCCTCGCCGGCCCCGGGGCTCGAACCCAGGACCTTCTTGCTGTGAGGCGACAGCGCTAACCACTACACCACCGTGCCGCCCATATATATATATATATATATATATATATATAATCAGGGCTTTACATTAACACCCGCCAAATGCGGGTAAAATTCGGCTTTGGCGGGTAATGCCTTTAGTCTCACTAGCCACTTTGGTGGGTGGTTTATTCTGTGGTATGACAATATATTTTAATTGTAGTTTTCTCTTAAGGCATCTGATATAATAAACACATTGCAATGTAATATTACGCGCCTACAACTCCCCTGAGCACCTGCATAATCATTCTGACAACATGCTAGAATTGTTTAGAACGTTTGTTAACGGCTCAGATAAAATCAATGATATGGTAACTTGCAGTTAATGAATGAAGCAACAAAGTTGCTGACGACTGACAAGCGCACTATGTGGCGGCACATAGCTGGAGTTTCAAACCCTGCTGCTCAGGAAAAAAGGGGCAGAGATGATCAGGGCTGGAGGCAGCATTTTAAAATCACCGAGGTCCGTGATGCGCAAAAGTGCGCACCAAAACATTTTCGCCATATTTAAATGAGAGGGGTGAATTACATGCCACACAAGAGATCTATTCCTGAAATTACTTTTAATGGTGTTTGAACTGAATATCGTCAGGTTTGAAAAAAAAAAATAATGTATGTGGCAAGAGTCAGAATAATTTAAGCTTGTTTAATGGTTTGATCTGGCCCAAGCAATGAGGACAGAAGATTCCCTCACCATGTAGCCTATGTAACTAAGATACATTAACAATCTGGCATCCATTACACCTACACAAAAAAAAAAAATTCTGGGAAAAAAATCAGTATACACCACCATGTTTTAGGCAAAGTTATCCAAGGCAAACATAAGTTGAAACTTTCCACTGTATTGCTTTGGCTTATCGAATGATTTATTTTTAAAATCACAAACAAGGTAGGCTACAACTGCGCTGCTTTGAAAATGCAAATTGAACAGCTTCATGAAAGTGCACTGATGGTTACCATGAAAAAAACCATGTCTCCTGCACTGCATTCCTCCCCAGAGTCGCGCACTCATTCACTTTTGTGTTCTTGGTCTCAGAGCCACGCACACGAAACAGACACGGAAGACAGATTCAATGTTTAAGATAATTAACAATGCACTTTTTACGGAAATGTTTTAATGTTATTCTTTCTTTTTTATCCAGTTGAATATTTGGCGTACAAATGTATTTTCAGCTCTTAAAAATGACCGAGGTCCAGACCGCGGTGGCCTCATAGCTGGCTATGGCCATGGAGACGAACAAGATGCTAATAGGAAGATAAGACAGTTCAATGACAAATGGAAGTTAGGGTGAGATTGGCTAGTTCATAGCAAAACCGAAAATACCATGTACTGTGAAGACTGTAGAAAGTATGGCAAAGACAGGCACCAGTAATTTTAAACTCGAAACTATAAAGGACCACGAAAAGTCAGATGCACACATCGGTACTATAACATCAAAACAGGCGAAGACAGCTAGTTCACTACGGACAGCATTGGTTTCAAGTCCCTGGCTGTCATGAAGTCGGCAGAGCTGGAGAGGATAGAGCTGCTGTTTAGAAATGTTCACATGACTGGAAAGAAGTTGATCCCGCCCCAGCTATCAACTTATGGCCTTGCTGGAAGCCTCAGGTCACGAAGACCATTTTTCATGGACCAATCAGACTCATCTGATGATGAATGTAATGAGGACATTTAATGTCTCTCTCTACACATGTTCACACACACACACACACACACACACACATACAATTAATAGATAATACATAATATACATAATAATACACATAATACTTGCATATCAAAACATCAAATATTTTTCAATGATAAATGTTTTGAATTGGACTTTTAATATTAGAATCAGTTCAGTTGTACTGAATGTTCATCTTATCTCATTATCTTTAGCCACTTTATCCTGTTCTACAGGGTTGCAGGCAAGCTGGCGCCTATCCCAGCTGACTACAGGCAAAAGGCAGAGTACACCCTGGACAAGTTGCCAGGTCATCACAGGGCTGACACATAGACAACCATTCTAGAGTCACCAGTTAACCTAACCTGTATGTCTTTGGATTGTGGGGGAAACTGGAGCACCCAGAGGAAACGGGGAGAGCATTCAAACTCTGCACAGAAAGGCCCTCGCTGGCCGCTGGACTCGAACCCAGACCTTCTTGCTGTGAGGCGACAGCGCTAACCACTACACCACCGTGCTGCCCTGTACTGAATGTTATTTTTCATATTATACGATATTTCATATTGTAAGGCGCTTGAATTTGAGTTCATCTCATCTCATCTCATTATCTCTAGCCACTTTATCCTGTTCTACAGGGTCGCAGGCAAGCTGGAGCCTATCCCAGCTGACTCCGGGCGAAAGGCGGGGTACACCCTGGACAAGTCGCCAGGTCATCACAGGGCTGACACATAGACACAGACAACCATTCACACTCACATTCACACCTACGGTCAATTTAGAGTCACCAGTTAACCTAACCTGCATGTCTTTGGACTGTGGGGGAAACCAGAGCACCCGGAGGAAACCCACGCGGACATGGGGAGAACATGCAAACTCCGCACAGAAAGGCCCTCGCCGGCCACGGGGCTCGAACCCAGACCTTCTTGCTGTGAGGTGACAGCACTAACCACTACACCACCGTGCCGCCGAATTTGAGTTCAATAAACAGAATACTCTGTTTATATTTTTGTCTGAATTGGTTGCATGTTTTCATATAGGGAGCTACCTTAACAGCACTGAATACTTGAGTGCTACTGTAGAGATACATTATACGCTGCCATTCATAATTAAATCTAGATCTTCCGAACTTTAACGTATCATGGTGAAGAAAAAACTGCGATTTCCTGGCAACAAAATTGTGGCTAGTGAAAAGGCCGAATGGCTAGTGACTTGGGAAAACCACTAGCCACAGTGGCCGGTGAGCAAAAAAGTTAATGTAAAGCCCTGATATATACACATATATACACACACTTTGTGTGTTGTGTGGCTTATGCCACAGGGTGTTGTGATGTGCACGTGAGTGTACTGAGCATATGTGTATGTCTTGTACTGTCCATACCTGTCCTCGCCGCTGACTACTTTTGGTCCCAAGCCAAAAAGGAAGCCGAGTGCGTAAGTCTTCCCTGCCAGTACATAGCCTCTCCAACATCAAGACTCTCACTGGACCTCCTCGTGGTGACACACGGTAAATGGGTACCCAGCGGCCCCAGGCTAGTCAGTGTGGGATCTCGGTGTACTTGGGGACCCCAGAGGTGCAGTATGTAAGGCCCATCGGCGTATGGACACGCCCTGCTACTCACCAACCCTGGGTCCGCTGCCTTGCAGGTAGGTTTTTGAGCCAAAGGCTAAGGGAGACAACCCCGACAGAAAACATAAGGGCAGGCCAGGCTCTTCATCCCAGCAAAGAAAACTGACCTAAGGGAGTCAACCCCAAAAGAAAATCTGGAGTGCAGTCCCACAGGCAGTCAAGAGCTGTACTCAGTCTTGTTCTGGCATCTGCTGCGGTCAACCTGGTCCCAGACGTTTTGGCCCGTCCATTCCTCTGGTTCCTACCAGCGAGACAGTGAGATTCTGCTGCTTGGGCAACTCAGTTTCTCCACAATTCTGCCCAGGCTTGCGCCCTGGAGAGGCCAACTTCAGCTACAACTACACTGTAGAATCAAAGCGGGGAACGGCAGTTACCGGTTTTAAGTCACAGCTCAATTGGCGTAGAGCTAGGTGCCAGGGGTTGATCCCGATGATGGGAGAGGTTATTTAACTTCATTGGACAGCTATCGCCAGCCTTAAGCTGAGCGGCCCTCAGCCAATAGGGTGTTGTCCCGCCACTGGTCACTTCTCTTACTGGGTGCATAGGACTTAGGTTTCCCCCAAAAAGTGGTCAGTAACGTTTGCACCAAGCTACAGAACTATCAACTCAAAGAAATCAACACTCAAGCTAGGGTGTTGGAATGTCAGGACAATGCTGACAGGCCTTTCAGACAATGTTCAAGCTGTATCAGACTTACGAAAAACCGCCATTATCAACAGCGAGCTCTCACGTCTAGGAATAGATATAGCAGCACTACAAGAGACCCATTTAGCGGACTCAGGTAGCCTTAAAGAGTCCGACTACACATTCTTCTGGCAGGGTAAAAAAGAAGACGAACCAAGACAGCATGGTGTTGGTTTTGCAGTGCGCAACACTCTACTCGACAAAGTACAGCTGGGTCATTCAGCGACAGACTGCCTCATGTCTATAATCTTAAACACTACCGATGGCCCAATCAATCTCCTATGTGTATATGCACCGACACTTGGAGCATCCGATGAAATGAAAGATACATTTTATAGCGACTTAGAATTATTCATCCAGGGCATCAGAAGACAAGAAAATCTCATAATTTTAGGCGATTTTAATGCTCAGGTAGGCAACGACAATGAAGCTTGGCCAAACTGCCTTGGTCAATTTGGAATAGGTAAATGTAATGACAACGGACAACGGCTATTAGAACTGTGCACCTTCCATGATTTATGCATAACAAACACCTTCTTCTGTACAAAATATCACCATCGTGTGTCATGGAGACACCCAAGATCGAAACACTGGCACCAGCTAGACCTTATCCTCACTAGGAGAAACTTCCTCCCCAGCTTCACCATCACCAGAACGTACCATAGCGCCGACTGCAACACAGATCATTCACTAGTGTGCTGCAAAGTCAAACTTCAACCGAAGAAATTTTATCGTACCAAGAAACCAGGGAAATCAAAAGTCAAGGTCAGTAAAAGTGGAAATCCAGACAAAGTTGCAGAATTCACTTCCACCTTTACCTCTCTATTCAAGAACACAGACAACCAGACCTCAGATCCATTGTGGAACAATCTTAAGACAACTACATACTCCACAGCTATCACAGCTTTTGGAAAGAAAAAAAGTAGGCAAACAAACGACTGGTATGAGGAAAATTCAGGAAAACTCGAACCCTTCATTGTAGCAAAATGTAATGCCCTGAAATCTTATAAAGATCATCCAAGTCAAGCAACACTAGCATCTTTAAGATCAGCTAGGAACACCATTAAACACACAGTGAGAAAATGCGCGAACGAGTCCTGGATCAACCTTAGTAGCACAGTTCAACAAGCATCAGATACAGGAAATATAAAAGCAATGTACGATGAAATTAAAAAAGCAATCGGTCCCACCATAGCCAAAACAGCTCCCCTTAAAACTAAATCAGGTGAAGCGATTTCCGACAAAACAAAGCAACTCGAAAGATGGGTCGAACACTACTCAGAACTTTATTCGGCAGAAAACACAGTTAGTCAAACCGCCCTTGACGCCATAGAACGCTTACCTACATTGACCGAACTAGACGAACCTCCATCGTTAGAAGATGTCTCCAAAGCAATAGATAAACTCCCATCGGGCAAGGCTCCTGACAAAGACTGCATACCTGGAGAAGTCATCAAAAGCAGCAAAGCTTGCCTCCTAGAACCGCTACACAAACTACTACTTAAATGCTGGGAAAAAGGTGCTGTTCCCCAAGATATGAGGGACGCCAACATCATCACACTCTACAAAAACAAAGGTGACCACAGTGACTGCAACAACTACAGAGGCATCTCACTTCTGAGTATTGTTGGTAAATTGTTCGCACGCGTCATTCTGGTGAGACTTCAAGTCTTAGCAGAGAGAATATATCCTGAATCACAGTGCAGATTTCGCTCAAATAGATCTACTGTTGATATGATCTTTTCCCTACGTCAACTCCAAGAAAAATGTAGAGAACAGAATCAACCCCTCTATCTGGCCTTCATTGATCTGACCAAGGCCTTTGACCTAGTGAGTAGAGACGGCCTGTTCAAGATGCTGCCTCTTATTGGATGTCCGCCTAGACTTCTCAGTCTTATTCGATCCTTCCATGATGGCATGATGAGTACCGTGCAGTTCGACAGCAGCATCTCCAAAGAGTTTGGGGTAAGAAGCGGGGTGAAACAAGGATGCGTACTAGCACCAACCCTCTTTGGCATTTTCTTTGCTCTTCTGTTGAAACATGCTTTTGGTACATCAAACGACGTCGTTTTTCTCCACACAAGATCAGACGGCCAACTCTACAACATTGCTCGTTTGCACGCCAAGTCGAAGGTGCGAAAAGTCACTATTAGAGACATGTTGTTTGCTGATGATGCTGCTATCGTCTCTCATTCTCAAGAAGGTCTTCAGAGGCTAATGGATGATTTCTCTAGTGCATGTGACCTGTTCAGTCTATGAATCAGCCAGAAGAAAACGCAGATCATGGGCCAAGCAACACCAGGGCCACCAAATATCACAGTTCATGGGGAAAACTTAGAAGTTGTCCACCAATTCCAATATCTTAGGTCTACTACACTCTCGTTGGACGATGAAATCAACAAACGTATCGAAAAAGCTTCAACAACGATGGCTAAATTATCAAAGCGTGTCTGGGAAAACAAACACCTCACTGTCTCCACCAAAAGCAAAGTCTATCAAGCTTGTGTCATAAGCACTCTGCTCTACGGCAGCGAGTCCTGGACCACTTATGCACGGCACGAAAAGAAACTTCATGTTTTTCACATGAGATGTCTGCATAGGGTTCTCGGCATCACTTGGAAAGACAAAGTAACCAACAACAAAGTGCTAGCTAAAGCAGACATACTGAGCATGTACACCTTGCTTCGCAAGCGACGTCTTCGCTGGTTGGGCCACGTTCACAGGATGGATGACGAGCGAATCCCCGAAGACCTGTTATATGGAGAATTGTCAAGTGGTAAGCGCAAGGCAGGCTGGCCCTTCCTTCGCTTCTCAGATGTCTGCAAACACGACATGAAGGCGTGTGGCATCGACACCAACAACTGGGAGACCTGTGCGACAGACAGGTCAGTCTGGAGGTCTCTGGTGCGCCACGGATTGACCGAAAGTGAGGGGAGCGTGAGAGCCAAGGCAGCGGAACAACGCCAAAGAAGAAAGGACAGGCAATTCCAACAGCAGCCCATCAATAATGCAACATTCATGTGTCCTCGCTGCAATTGACAGTACCGATCAAGGATTGGCCTCTACAGCCACAGTAGAGGTTGTACCTCCTAAAGCGCAACCCCATTGTCATCACTGACTGACGGATGCCAACTTCATACACACACTGCTCTCGATAACCAGTTTATGTGTATGTGTGATATATATTGCATGTACACATAGACTGGTTATCGAGAGTGGTGTGTGT